>NW_006929111.1:0-2210 GCF_000298275.1 Orycteropus afer afer
AGAAGGGACCGTTCCCTGGAGAAGGATGTCATGCTTGATAAGGTGGAGGGTCGATGAAAGAGGGGGAGGCCTTCAATGAGATGGATTGACATGGTGGCTGTGATGATGGGCTCAAGTATAGAAGGGATCATGGAGCTGGCGTGGGATAGGCCAGTGTTTCGTTCTGCTGTGCATGAGGTCACTATGAGTCAGAAACAACTCGATGGCACCTAACAACAACAACAAGTAAAAACCAAAAACCAAACTCACTGCCATCGAGTCAGATCTGACTCATATTGACCCCTCCTTGGGTTTTCTGAGGCAGTATCACTGTGGAAGTAGATTGCCCAACCTTCCTTCTGAGGAGTGGCTGGTGGGTTTGAACTGCCAGCCTTCTGGTTAGCAGTAATATGCCTTAGGCACTATGCCACCAGAACTCCTAGCTACAGGTAAGGCAGATAAAATATCTTATGAAATTTGATGCTATAAGCAGAAAACATTCTGTAGGTCTAGTTGTTTAATCTTGATATTTTATGCTTTAAATAGTCCTACAGACACAGAAGGACCAATATTGCATTTGTTCATTGTTGTAAAAAGTCAAGGAAAGGTTTATATATGGAAGGAAATTTACTTTGTTGGTTACCAGGGGTGGAAGAAGAGTGGAAGAACACTGCAAAAAATAAAATAAAATAAATATAGAAGAAAGTAAAGAAATAATAACTATCTCAATTGTACATCTCTGAGACACAGACCATTGATATTTGTAGTATGTTGGTTTATTTACTTCCAATCTTTTTCTGTTTTGCTGATTTATTTCTTTTTTATGTTGAATTTTTACTGTATATGTGAGCTTTTAAGTGTCTTCTTTTCTCACTTAACTTCATCAGTAATTGTCCATGATATTAAAATCTTCCTAAATAATTTTTAATGGCTATATGAATAAAGGACGGTTGGGCAATCCTACTTCTGTAGTGATACTGCCTCAGAAACCCAAGAGGGGTCGCTATGAGTCGAGTTTGACTTGACGGCACATAACAACAACAACAACATATGAATAATATGATGTGTATGTATTATTAATATGTTTAAGTATTTCTCTATTGGATGTTTTTCTGGTTTTAGAGTTTTTCTGTTATAAATGAATTTGATCAGGATCTTTTGGGGAAAAAAAAAAAAAACCCTTCCATGCAAGTGTCCACCAACAGATGAACAGATAAACAAAATGTGGTACATACACACAATGGCATATTATTCAGCAATAAAGAGAACTGAAGTTCTGATAATAAATAAACAAATAGTCCTCTGGAGCCTTATCATACACCTAACACTTAACAACATGGATAAATCTCAAAATAATTATACTGAGGAAAAGAAGCCAGACATCCCCCAAAACAAACAAACACAAAGATATATTTGTATAATTCCATTTATATGAAGTTCTAGAAAATGCAAACTAATCGATAGTGACAGAAAGACTTACACTTCAGACTGGTTGGTAGAGGGAAAGGTGGGCATGAGAAAAACTTGGGGATGATGAGAATGTTTGGTATCTTGCTTAGGATGATTGTTTCATGGGTATATGCATATGTCAAAACGTTAAAGCTGTACAGTTTATTATAACTCAATAAAGTTGCAAAAGAAAGAAAGAAAGAAGGAACTATTGGTACACACAGTAACAGGTGAATTTCAAGATTGTGCTTATGGAGAGAAGACAACACAAAGAGTACATATTATATAGCTCCATTTATATAAAATTCCAGAAAATTCAAACTAATCACTAGTGACAGAAAGCAGACCAGTGGTGGCCTGGGGTTGGAGGTGGAGGGAGGAATGCAAAGGCACAAGGAGACCTTTGCATGTGATGGAAATGTTCTATATCTTGACAGTTCACATGCATATACATCTACCAAAACTCATAGAATTTTAAACTTTAAATAGAAATGGCTTACTGACATAAATTATACCTTGATAAAGTTATTATTTATTTTTATTTTTTTCCTTCCATATATTAACCGTTCATTGATGTTTGCAGTAATGGACTAATACAATATTTGTCCTGTAATTGACTTATTTCACCCAGCATAATGTCCTCCAAGTTCATCTATGTTATGCGGTGTTTTGCAGATTCTACACTATTCTTTAGGGTTGCATAGTATTCCATTGTGTGTATGTACCATAGTTTGGTTATCCATTCCTCAGTTGATGGACACCTAGGTTTTTTCCAACTTTTT
>NW_006929111.1:2310-5705 GCF_000298275.1 Orycteropus afer afer
AGGAAGTCTCACACTTCCAGATCTCAAAACCTACTATACACCCACAGTAGTCAAAACAGCCTGGTATTGGTACAATGACAGACACACAGACCAGTAGAAAGAGCTGCAAACCCAGAAATAGATCCATCAACCTATGGTCAGCTGATTTTTGACAAAGTGCTGAAAACCATTAAATGGAGAAGAGATGGTCTCTTTAACAAACGGTGCTGGCAAAACTGGATATCCATTTGCAGAAAAATGAAACAAGATCCATACTTCACACCCTAAACAAAAATGAACTCCAGATGGAACAAAGATTTAAATGTGAAACCTAAAACTATAAAGTTCCTTGAGGAAAAACTAGGGGCGAATTTAGGGGCCCTCGTTTATGGCATAAATAGACTGTCAAGCATAAACCAAAATGAACAAACAGATGAAGATAAACTAGATGAATAATTTCTAAAAATTAAATTTTTTATGTGCTTCCAAAGACTTCTCCAAAAGAGTCAAAAGAGAACCTACAGATTGGGAAAAAATATTCAGCAATGACATATCTGACAAGGGACTTACATCTAAAATTTATGGAAAACTCCAATACTTCAACAAAAAAAGACAAGCGATTCAATTCAAAAATGGGCAGAAGACATGAATAGACACTTCAGCAAAGAGGATATTCATGTGGCCAACAAACACATGAAGAAATGTTCACGATCATTAGCCATTAAAGAGATGCAAATCAAAACAACGAGATACCATCTTGCCTCAGCACTGATAGGAAAGTTGAACAAAACAGAAAAGAACAAAGTGCTGGTGAGCATGTGGAGAGATTGAGACTCTCCTACTGCTGGTGGGACTGTCAAATGATACAACCACTGTGGAAAGCAGTATGGTGATTCCTTAAAAAGTTGTAATTAGAAATACCATTTGACCCAGCAATCCCATTGCTAGGTATATATCCTAAAGAAGTGAGAGCCAGGACAAGAACAGATATATGCACAGTCATGTTCATTGCAGCACTATTTATAATAGGAAAAAATATGGAAACAACCCAGGTGCCCATCCACAGAAGAATGAATAAGTGAACTATGGTACATACGCACAGTGGAATACTATGCAACACTAAAGAATAATATAGAATCTGCAAAACACCACATAATGTGGATGAACTTGGAGGACATTATGCTGAGTGAAATAAGTCAATCACAGAAAGACAAATATAGTATTAGTTCATTATTATAAAAAGTCAAGGAAAGGTTTATAGATGGAAAGGAAACTTTCTTTGTTGATTACCAGGGGTGGGAGGAAGAGGAGGAAACACTGCAAAAATAAATAATAATATAAATAAATAAAAAAGAGACAATAGCTGGAGGTGGAGTGGAGTGGAGCGTGTCCTTGGACCCAAGATTCTGATGCTGGACCTCCTTGGCAGAGACACCCAGCTGAGATGCCTGGCAGTGAGAGATGGTGGCAGTGGAACCAAGAGGCACAGACAGAGCAGCAGGTAGAGTGAGAAAGCTGAGTGCCTTTGGGCAGGAGGCTTGCTGGCAGAGTGGGGTATACCTAGGTATACCTATCAGCAGATCTAAAAGAGTTTTGTAACACTTGCCAAAGCAGGGCAGAGGCCAGGCCAAGAGGCCAAGGGCCAGAGAGGTGTGCCTGAGGGCAAAGCAGAGGGGAGACTGTCCTGATTGAAGAGTTGTATCCTAAGCATGTTCTTGAACCTGAGTTGTAACCTATTACTTCCCTAATAAACCCCATAATTGTGAGTATTGTCTGTGAGTTCTGTGTGGCCACTGCAGTGAATTATCGAACCCAGCAGAGAAGTAGTGAGTGCCGTGGGAGGGACGGGTGGTGTTAGATATGGTGAAAAGGCTGGAGGGTGGCAGCATGTCTGGGCTCATAGGAATAAAACTTGAGCTGTTGATGGTGACTCTATTTCCCCCTTGTGAGGTTGGAGGACGTCAGAAGATGTTGCCCCATGCCCTTTTGTGCAACGTCTTGTTTACTTTGTATTCTCAGCTCCCCACACCTAGGACAAACTGAATGACACCCATCATTCTTTTATTACCAAGCACCTCTGTGTGTCAGCTGCTCTGGGTGCTGAGTACAGAGAGGAAAACAAGGCAGGGAAACTCTGTGGAAGATGAACAGAAGACAACTACACTGGCAGAAACAAAATGATTTCATATACCAATGCAGGCTATGGAGGAAATGAACTAAGGATTGATAGAGAGAGTCAACTAGGTGGATCAGCTCCTTAGAAAAGGCCACTCAGGAAGACTTCACCTATCCTCCTGCTTAAATGTTCCCTTGGCTTCCTGCAATTGCACTCTCTGACATTACCTTGTTTATTTACTTGTAATAAATAAACATATAATAAATGCCCAACCCCACCACCCATCAGCCCATGTAAGCTCCAGGAGAATAGAGACACTCACCATCCTTTCACTGATCTCTCTTCAGTACCTAACAAATGTCTAGAGATGCTCCTAACAGCTGGCATCAATTGAAAAGCTTCCTGAAATCTTCATGGTAGACATCATTAGCTGAAGAAATAATTTCATTAAATTGAATGTCAGGATTAGAAATAGTTCTATGGAAGTGTCCTCAAGTAAGCATTTGTGATGGGAATAATGCTTTTCCACAAGCCATTTCTCTAGGAATAGTTTCCTGAATTAGAAGGGAAAGTAACTTGTCTACTTCATTTATTATCCAAATATAATAAATAGCTATGGGTAAAAACGCAGTCAGCTGCACGGATCCAGGTGAGGAGAGGGAACTCAGGCACGCCCAAAGCAGCAGGGCAGGAGAGTGGGAGAAAGAGGATAAAAAGCCAGGAACCCAGACAGAGGAGCAGTCAGTCACAGGGATCCAAGTGAGGAGAAAGAACCCAGGCACACCCAAAGCAGCAGATGGGAGAGTGGGAGAAAGGGGATTAAGAGCCAGGAACCCGGACAGAGAAGCAGTCAGCTGCAAGGATCCAGATGAGGAGAGGGAACTCAGGCACACCCAAAGCAGCAGGGCAGAAGAGAGGGAGAAAGGGGATTAAAACACCCAGGAATCTGGACAGAGGAGGTGTCACCTGCAGGGACCCAGGGAAGGGTGGTACGAGAGGTTTCCAACAAGGAGACAAACGTGTCTCTTGGTTTGTCCTACCATGGTGATGTGTTGATGTGAGGTTTTTTTTTGTGTGTGTGTGTGTGGTTTTTTTTTTTTTTTTTGAGTACTCCACTGCTGGCTTTGTGTGTGTGTATGTGTTTGTGTGTGATGAGGGTGAACATTTACAGAGCAAATTCACTTTCCATATAGAAGTTCACATATACTTTGTCTCATGTCATGGACCACAGTTTACCACAATGCAACAGCTCCCCTCCCACTTCCTCCCCATAGTTGCCTCTTCCCAGTGTCCATCCCTC
>NW_006929111.1:5805-6779 GCF_000298275.1 Orycteropus afer afer
CAGCCACTCCTCAGAAGGAAGGTTGGGCAATCTACTTCTGTAGTGATACTGCCTCAGCAACCCAAGGAGGGGTCGCTATGAGTCGGGGCCAACTCGACAGCACATAACAACAACAACAACAAAGACTAATGATCATGAGCATTTCTTCATATGTTTGTTGGCCACCTGAATATCCTCCTTGGTGAAGTGTCAATTCATGTCTTCTGCCCATTTTTTAATTGGATTATCTGTCTTTTTGTTATTGAGGTGTTGGAGTTTTCTATAGATTCTGGAGATAAGTCCCTTGTCAGATATGTCATTGCCGAATATTCTTTCCCAATCTATAAGTTCTCTTTTGACTCCTTTGGAGAAGTCTTTGGAAGCACATAAAAATTTAATTTTTATGTGAGTGGCATTGAGGAAGAGGAAGACATAGAGAGGTACATGGGAGGTACAAACAACGAGGATGATCCATTTTGCACATATAGTACTGCGTCGTCAGTGAAGGCAAACACAGGTATACAGGTGGATAAATGAATGGGCAGGCTGAACTATTAGGTATGTCTATGCAGCAGGGAGTGTACCCAAGACCATGTATAGAGTTAGCAGACAATGGTTCTACAAGTGTATTTGTATGTTCTGAAAGGATTCCTGGGGGTATAGTAGAGCTGACAAGGGACAAGCTTGTAGTCACTTCTTGGGCACAGCCAGCTACCCAGAGGAAGCAAGTAGTTGAACCTGCAGGCTCAAGACCATAGTCACAGGGGACAGTAAGCTCAACTGGCATAACATACTATACAAAACTTTGTTCCACCTCCTACTTTGGGGAGTAGCAACTGGGAATCTTAAAAGTTTGCAGGCAGCCATCTAGATGCAACGAAGGGTCTCTCCTTGTCCAGAGCAAAGAAGAAAGAAGAAAACCAAAGATTCATGGAAACAATTAGTCCTTGTGACTGGTACACCATGCAATCCTCAGCCTATATGACTATGAGACC
>NW_006929111.1:9085-9554 GCF_000298275.1 Orycteropus afer afer
TTATGGTTTCTTGAAGTAGTTTTTTATAGTTTTCTTTGTATAGGTCTTTTGCGTCCCTAGTAATATTTATTCCCAGGTATTTTATTTTTTTGGTAGCTATTGTAAATGGTGTTGATTTCCTTATTTGTTTTTGAGCAATCTCTTTGCTGGTGTAGAGGAATTCACCTGATTTTTGAATGTTGATCTTGTATCCTGCCACAATGCTAAACCTCTCAATTGGTTCCAGTAGATTTTTGACTGAGTCTCTTGGGTTTTCCAGGCATAGGATCATATCATCAGCAAATAGGGATAGTTTGACTTCTTCCTTACCAATTCGGATGCCATTGATTTCCCTCTCTTGCCTTATTGACCTGGCTAGGACTTCCAGTACAATGTTGAATATAAGTGAAGATAGAGGGCATCTTTGTCTGGTTATGTTCACAGGGGAATGGTTTCAGTCTCTCTCCATTGAGAATAATGTTGGCTGTTG
>NW_006929112.1:0-1453 GCF_000298275.1 Orycteropus afer afer
ACGGCTGTCAAGTCAGATCTGACTCATAGTGACCCCTCCTTGGGTTTCTGAGGCGGTATCACTAAAGAAGTAGATTGCCCAATCTTCCTTCCTAGGAGTGGCTGGTGAGTTTGAACCACCAGCCTTCTGGTTAGCAATCAAATTCCTTAAGCACTTCACCCTCAGAGCACTCTCTCTCTCTCTCTTTCTCTCTCTCTCTCTCTCTCTCTCTCTCTCTCTCCTTATTTATAGATAGAATTACTCTGTTTCCTACAGGTAAAGAGGATAAGATCACTTTTCAAAGTCATTTTAACCCTATACATCTAGTATTTCATGTCTACTACCATCATTAAAAGAGATCTCTCTGGTAACATAGTGCCTAAGGCACTTGACTGCCTACCAGAAGGCTGGCAGTTCAAATCCACCAGCCACTCCTCGGAAGGAAGGTTGGGTAATGTACTTCTGTAGTGATATCACCTCGGAAACCCAAGGAGGGGTTGCTATGAGTCAGGGCTGACTCGAAGGCACATAACAACAACAACAACAACAACCATCATTAAATAGATGTGAATACATGAAGTATATGATTTTTTAAAACACTCTTCTAACTTTTTCTTCTCTGAGAAAGCAAATTATTTTCTTAATATGAGTCATGCCACATTTAAAATTTAAATTTTATAAATCAAATTAACTTTTGACATCTACGTCACACACTCCATTGTACATTTTGAATGCAAGTTCTTTATCAGATATATATTTTGCAAACATTTTCTCTCAATCTGTGGCTTGTCTTTTCATTCTCATATAATCACATTTTGCAGAACCAAATTATTTTATTTTATTTTAATTTTTGCAGTGTTCCTTCCCCTCCCCATCCATGCCTGGTTACCAACAAAGAAAGTTTCCTTCCATATATAAACCTTTTCTTACTTTTAAAACTAGTAAACTAATACAATATTTGTCCTTCTATGATTTATTTCACTCAGTATAATGTCCTCTAAGTTCGTCTATGTTCTGCAGTGTTTTGCAGATTCTCCTTGGTATTCCATTGTGTGTATGTACCATAGTTTGGTTATCCTTTCTTCTACTGATGGACACTTAGGTTGTTTCCATCACATTGCTGTTGTGAATAGTGCTGTGATGAACATGGTTGTACATATATCTGTTCTTGCCCTGGCTCTTACTTCCTTAAGATATAAGCATAGTAATAGGATTGCAGAATCAAATGGTATTTCTAATTCCAACTTTTAAAGAAATCACCATACTGCTTTACACAGTGGTTGTATCATTTGACAGTCCCACCAGCAGTGTATGAGAGCCCAAATCTCACTACATCCTCTCCAGCATTTGTTATATTCTTTCTTGTTGAACTTTGCTATTAGTGATTGGGTGAGATTGTGTTCTGGTTACCTAGTGCCACTCTGACAAGAATATACCACAAATGGGATGGCCTTAACAAACAGGAGTTTATTCC
>NW_006929112.1:1818-3982 GCF_000298275.1 Orycteropus afer afer
CAAAGGCTAGAGACCAATCTCAAAACTTCTCCTTATATACAGGAAGTAGATCATATCCCAAAGGCAGCTACTCAGCTGCTTGTGGTAGATTCCACCATGGAGTTGATTGCTAATCTCATCATGGGGAATAACTACCACCAGCTGCCCAGCCACTCAACCAGGCCCAGCCAAGTTGACACACAAACATAACTAACACAGATGGTATCTCATTGTTTTGATTTGTATCTCTGATGGCTAATGATCATGAAATTTTTTTCATGTGTCTGTTGGTCACCAGAATATCTTTTTTTTTTCTTTTTTTCCAAATTCCCTGTGGCCTTCTTAACTATGCACTCCTGTCTGTTCAACTTTCCTTCTATGTGAGTGCTGTCCTTCTGGTGCCCCATGGCTGATTTCTCTAAGGAGTGTATCTCCCTAGAATCTCCCTAGAGTAGGTGGGTGCATTGCCTTGGAATAGGTGTTCTGCTTGTAGGTGTTTCCACTGTTGGGCTGAGAGCCAATCCATAGGAGTGAGTCCAATTCTAGGCCCGAAGAGTAACCCAGGGCCATACCCTAGGGGGTTCCACCAGACTCTATCTGGACATTAATTTTGGTCATTTTTGGATTTTGTTCCACTTCTTTCTCCCACTCTATCCAGGATCTCCAGATTTTATCCCTTTCCAAGTGTTAGACATTGGTAGCCAGGCACAATCTAGTTCTTCTGGTCTTGGGGTCCATCGTATCCCTAGACTAATTGTTTCCAGATGCCTTGATTTTCTTCACTCTTCTTTGGTTCAGGTGAGGGGAGACCAATAGTTGCATCTTAGATGGCCCTTTGAAAGCTTTTAAGACCCCATTTACTACTCACCAAAGGAGGTTGTGGAACAAAATTTTTTGTACTATGTTAAGCCAATTAAGCTTCATGTCCACCAAGACTATGGTCCCAGGTCAGCAGGCCTGGTCTGAATATCTTCTTTGGTGAATTGTCTAATCATATCTTCTGCCCTTTTTAAAATTTTATTGTTAGTCTTTTTGTTGTTAAGGTATTTGAATTTTCTATAAATCTTAGAAAAAAATTGTCTTGTCAGGTATGTTGTTGGCATTTTTTTTTTTCTCAACTTGGAATTTCTATTCTTACACTTTTGAAGAAGTCTTTGGAAGCAAATAAAATTTAATTTTTAGAAGGTCCTAAATATCTGGTTAATCTTTTGCTGTTTGTGCATTTTAGGTGAAGCTTGATAGTCTATTTATAACATAAATTAGAGCTCTTAAGTATGCCCCTATTTTTTTTTCCTAAGGAATTATATAGCTTTAAGTTTAACATTTAAGTCTGTAATTTATCTGGGGTTCCTTTCTGTGTACAGTGTGAGGTATGGGCATTGTTTCATTTTTCTGCAAATGGATAACCAGTTTTGGCAGTAACATTTGTTAAAGAGGAGCTCTGGTGGTATAGTGCCTACAACATTTGACTGCTAAGCAGAAGTCTAGCAGTTCAAACCCACCAGCCACTCCTCGAAAGGAAGATTGGACAATCTACTTCTGTAGTGATACTGCCTTGGAAACCCAAGGAGGGGTCACTATGAGTTGAATAGACCTGACTCAATGGCAGAGAGTTTGGTTTTTGGTTTTATTTGTTAAAGAGACTATCTCTTCTTCATTTAATGGATTTTGACTCTTTGTCAAGATCAGCTGACCATAAGTTGAAGGATCTGCTTTTGGGATCTCAATTCTATTCTAATCATCAGTGTGTCTATTATTATACAAATACCAGGCTGTTTTGACTACTATAGTTGTATAACTGGTTTTGAGAACTGGGAGTGTGAGACCTCCTACATTGTTCTTCTTCTTCAATAGTGTTTTGCTTATCTGAGGTCTCTTTCTTTTCCATATAAAATTAGTGACTGGATTTTCCATATCCTTAAACAATATTGATCCACCACTCATCTGTCAGCTTGTCATACTGTGGTGGCATGAGTGTTCCTGAGAGGATGGAGGCTATACCAAAAGAAAATCACCAAGACACACCATCATCAAACTCATCCAAACCAAAGACAAAGACAGAAACCTGAAAGCAGCATGGGAAAAACAAAAAGTTACCTACAAAGGACAGCCAGTAAGAATAAGCTCTGGTTTCTCAGCAGAGACCATGCAAGCAAGAAGGTAATGGGATGGTATATATAAAACC
>NW_006929112.1:4786-5505 GCF_000298275.1 Orycteropus afer afer
ATATGCTGCCTACAAGAGACACACCTTAGAGATAAAGACAAAAATAGACTTAAAATCAAAGGTTGGAAAAATATATATCAAGGAAATGGCACCTGTCAGAGAGCAGGAGTGGCAATACTAATTTCTGATCAAATTGACTTTAAGACAAAAACCACCATACAAGACAAGGAAAGACATTATATAATGATTAAAGGATCAATTGAACATGAAGATAAAACCATAATAAATATTTATGGACCCAATGAAAGAGCCCCAAAATACGTAAATCAGACTTTAAAAGAGTTGAAAAGCCAAATAGATGACTCCAGAGTCATAGTGGGAGACTTTAATACACTGATTTCTTTGAAAGATAGAACAACTGGAAAGAAATTCAACAAAGATGTGGAAGAGCTAAACAATACAATCCACCAACTTGGCCTTATAGACATCTATAGAGCACTTCACACAACAGCAGCACAATATAAATTCTTCTCCAGTGCACATGGAACATTTTCCACGATAGACCATATGTTAACCCATAAAGCAAGCCTTAATAAATTTAAAACATTGAAATACTGCAAAGCATCTTCTCAGATCAAAATGCTATCAAATTAAAAATCAACAATAGGGAGATCAACAGGAAAAGAGTAAACACATGGAAACAGAACAACACCCTCCTTGAGAAAGACTGGGTGAGAGAAGAAATCAAAATTGAAATTCAAAAATTCCTTGAATCAAAC
>NW_006929113.1:0-1544 GCF_000298275.1 Orycteropus afer afer
GGAGGACATTATGCTGAATGAAATAAGTCAATCACAAAAGGACACATATTATATTAGTTCATTATTGTAAAAAGTCAAGGAAAGGTTTATATATGAAAGGAAATATCTTTCTTGGTTACCAGGGGTGGGAGGGTAAGGGAGGGAACACTGTTAGATAGGTAGAGATAAGTGTTGATTTGGGTGAAGAGAAATGTGAGCGATCAATATGGTAGCACTGAGGAAGAGGAGGACATAGAGAGGTACATGCGAGGTGCAAACAATAAAGACATACCCTTTTGCACGTACTGTACTGTGTTGTCACTGAAGGCAAACATGAGTATACTGGTTGATAGATGGTGGACAGGCTGAACTATTAGGTATGTCTATTCAGCAGGGAGTGTAACCCAAGACCATGTATAGGGTTAGCAGACAATGGTTCTACAAGAGTATGTGTATGTTCTTTAAGAATTCCCAGGGGTATAGTAGAGCTGGCAAGGGACAAGATTGTAGTCACGTCTTGGTCACAGCCAGCTACCCAGAGGGAGTGAATAGCTAAACCTGTGGGCTCGGGTCCATAATCACAGGTGATATCAAGCTCAGTTGGCATAACATACTAAACAAAACACTGTTCTATTTCATACTTTGGTGAGTAGCGACTGGGATCTTAAAAGCTTGCAAACAGCCATCTAGATGCAACAATGGGTTTCTCCTCATCCAGGGCAAAGAAGAATGAAGGAAACCAAAGATTAATGGAAACAATTAGTCCTCATGACTGGTACACCATGCAATCCTCAGCCTATATGACTTTGAGACCAGTAGCCTGGCTTCCACTGTCAACTACTCAGAGGGGGATCTATGGAGGAGATTCTGGATAGAGAGGGAGAAAAATGTGGAACAAAACTCAAAATCATTTGGAGAAAAAAAAATAGGGGGGGGGGACCAGGTTTGCTGGTCTGATAGGGCCTGGCGGAATCACTGAGACTATGGTCCCTAGCTGCCCTTCAGGTCTGGAATTGAACCCACACCTGTAGCTTCCAGCCAAACAAAAGACAAGCATATGAGTTGAACATGTACCTCAGGTAGATATACTCCTTGGAGAGAACAATCATGGGAGAAAAAGGGGCTGTTTATGCACAGGGAGACAGCTCAGGGGGCAGGAGTGCATGGAGGGATGGATACAGGGAAGAGATAACTATTGGGAGGAAGTGGGAGGGGAGCTGTTGCATTGGGGTAAATTGTAATCAATGTCATGAGACAACATGTATGTGAACTGCTGTATGGAAAGTAAATGTGCTCTGTAAACTTTCATCCAAATCACAACAAAAAAAATAAAATAAAATAAACCTATGCTTGTGAAAGCTGCTTCTTCAGGAAGACTAAAGAAGAATTGATGCATTCGGATTATATTGTTGGTGAAGAACATTGAATATACCATGAAATGCCAGAAGAACAAACAAATCTTGGAAGAAGTATAGCCAGAATACTGCTCAGATGTGAAGATGTTAGACTTCATTTTGCTTTCTTTGAACATGTTATCAGGAGTGACCAATCCCTGGAGAAGGACA
>NW_006929113.1:2779-4227 GCF_000298275.1 Orycteropus afer afer
CTGGTGGTTCAAACCCACCAGCCACTCCTCGGAAGGAAGGTTGGGCAATCCTACTTCTGTAGTGATACTGCCTCAGAAACCCAAGGAGGGGTCGCTATGTACTTCTGTAGTGATACTGCCTCAGAAACCCAAAGAGGGGTCGCTATGAGTCGGGGCGGGCCGACTGACAGCACATAACAACAACAACAAGGAAATAGGAAAGAATGTTTTTTCCATTCAGTTCTTAAGGAACTGAGTTTATTGTATTTACTCATCTACCTCCAACCAGGGTCTGGGTGGGGAAATAGTTGAGGGTAATTAAGTTTACTTATCTACTCCCATCCTGGGTCTTATCTGTTCTAATTATCTGCCTTCACCTGGGTGGGGGAAATAGTTTTGTCTTTACTTGGTTTCAGAGCACAATTCTATAGACATTAAAAGGATAATAAAGAGACATTATGAACAATTTTATATTAGTTAAACTGACAACTAAGATGAAATGGAAAAATTCTTTAAAAGACACAAACTGCCAAACCTCAATCAAGAAGAAATAGGAAACCTGAATAGCCTTTATCTATTAAAGACATTAAATTTGTATTTAAAAATCTTCTCTCATAGGAGCTGTTGCATTGTGGTAAATTGTGGTCAATGTCATGAGACAAAGTGTATGTGAACTGCTGTATGGAAAGTGAATTTGCTCTGTACATTTTCACCCAAATCACAATTAAAAAAAAAAAAAATCTTCCCTCATAGAAAACTCCAGGCTCAGATGGCATCACCAAAGAATTCTACCAAACATCTAAGGAAGAATTTTAATGACAATTCTACACAAACTCCTTCTGAATATTGAAGAGAAGGAAACATTTCCCACCTTAGTCTATAAGTCTAAGATTACCTTGATACCAAAACCATGCAAAGCCATTACAAGAAAAGAAATGAAAATTAGCACCCATGAACATAGATGCAAAAAAAACCAAAACAAAACACTTTTTTAGCAAATCTAATCTAACTGTATATAAAAAGTGTAACAGAACATGACCAAGTGGAATTATACAGGAATATAGGGATGCAAGTTTTGTTTGTCATTTAAAATCAATCAGTGTAATTTACCATATTAACAAACTAAAACAGAAAAACCATCTGATGATCTCAATGGATTCCAAAAAACATTTGACCAAATCCAACATGCATTCCTGATTAAAACTCTCAGCAAACTAAAAATAAAAGTAAACATCTTCAAACTGATAAAAGGCATCTGTGAAAAACCTACAGCTAACATCATACTTAATGGTGAAATTTGCACTGCTTACCCACTAAGATTGTTGTGCCCAGGTTATGAAGGAGTTGCTCAGCGACAGAAATATGCCAACACACGACAATGCAAAAGCAATAGGAGAGTTTATTAGCTAACTTAAGTTAGGGTCTTTGCCCTTACCAGATCAGTGGCTTGAGCAAAAGACCCTGTGCCC
>NW_006929113.1:4562-5232 GCF_000298275.1 Orycteropus afer afer
AAAAGTCCTGTTAGTATTGCTGACACTAAAAGGTTTCTGGTTAAAGATTTTCCTGGAGGCTACTAGAACTCTGGCTTCAGATTGACTCACAAGATCAAGGACAAAACAGAGATGTCTGTTCTCACCACTTCTTTTCAACACCATAGTGCAATAAGGCAAGAAAATTATAAAAGGCATCCAGATGAAAAGTAAGAAGTAAAACAACATGACTATACATGTAGAAATTTCAATGGAATCTACAAAAACAAAACAAAAATCTATTAAAACAATTTAGCAAAGTTGTGGAATAAGAGACGAGTAATAAAAAACCAATAGTATTTCTATACATTAGCACAAAGCAATAAGATAGCTTTAAAAAATTAAACTCTATTAAAATACTATCAAAAATCTTAAATACCTAGAGATAAATCTGGCAAACGATATGTATAGCCTCTACACTAAAAGCTACTAAATATTGCAGAGAGGGAGCCTGATGTCTGGCTCTAGATGAGCAGAACTGCCTGAAGGAATGAAGCAAGATGCTGTTCTCAATTTGGCCTCTCTCAGAGGTCATGCAAGGCTGAAGGACACTCAGCAATGGCCTAAGGCTGTATGTGCCAGTAGCCATGTCAGGTTAAAGATTGGAATAAAGGTATACCCCCAGAAAACTCTGGTAGCATAGTGTCTGATG
>NW_006929114.1:0-855 GCF_000298275.1 Orycteropus afer afer
GACTCGACGGCACTTAACAACAACAACAACAACTAACAATGAACATCCATGGAAGCAGCAGTCAAGAAATCATACATTGTATTGCACTAGGAAAGTCTGCTGCAAAAGATCTCTTTAAAGTGCTGCAGACCAAAGATGTCTCTTTGAAGACTAAGGTACACCTAACTCAAGCCATGATATTTTCAATGTCCTCATATGCATGTGAAAGCTGGACAATGAATAAGGAAGACCAAAGAAGAGTTGATGCTTTTGAATTGTGATGTTGGCAAAGAATACTGAAAATACCATGGAATGCCAAAAGAATGAACAGATCTGTTCTGGAAGAAGTGCAGCCAGAATGCTCCTTGGAAGCGAGAATGGCCAGACTTCGTCTCACCTACTTTGGTCATGTTGACAGAAGGGATCATTCCCTGGAGAAGGATATCATGCTTTATAAAGTGGAGGGTCAGTGAAAAAGGGGAAGATCCTCAATGAGAAGGGCTGACAGAGTGGCTGCAACGATGGGCTCAGGTATAGCAAGGTTTGTAAGGATGGTGCATGACTGGGCAGTGTTTCATTCTATTGTGCATAGGGTCGCTATGAGTTGGAGCTGACTCAATGACACCTAACAACACATGTGTGTGAGAGCTGGACAATGAATCAGGAAGGCCAAAGAAGAATCAATGAATCTGAATTGTGGGGTTGGCAAAGAATACTGAAAATACCATGGGCTTCCAGAAAAATGAACAAATCTGTCTCAGAAATACAGCCAGAAAGCTCCTTAGAAGCAAGAATATCCAGACTTTGTCTTATGTACTTTGGTTATGTTGTCAGAAGGGACCAACCCTGGAGAAGGATATCGTGCTTAGTAAAGTA
>NW_006929114.1:3230-3859 GCF_000298275.1 Orycteropus afer afer
TTTGCTTTAGCTACTCTCCACTCAAGGGCAAGTTTCAGAGTCTCTTCTGACATCCATTTTGGTCTTTTCTTTCTTTCTCATATTTTTAATGATTTCTTGCTTTCTTCATGGATGATGCTTTTGATGTTATCCCACAATTCTTCTGGTTTTTGGTCACTGGTGTTCAATGCACCAAATCTATTCTTTAGATGGTCTCTAAATTCAGGAGGGACATATTCAAGATCATATTTTGGCTCTCGTGGGCTTGTTTTAATTGTCTTCAATTTCAAGTTGAACTTGCATATGAGCAGTTGATGTCCTGGCCTAGTTTTGGCTGAAGATATTGAGCTTTTCCATCACCTCTTGCCACAGATGGAGTAAATTTGATTCCTGTGTACTCCATCTGGCAAAGTCCAGGTGTATAGCCATCATTTGTGTTGTTGAAAAAGGTATTTGCAATGAATAAGTTGTTGGTCTTGCAAAATTCTATCATGCAATCTCCAGCATTATTTCTGCCACCAAGGCCAAATTTTCCAAGTACCAGTGATTCTTCTCTGTTTCCAACTTTTGCATTCCAATCACCAGTGATAAGCAACACATCTTGATTGCATGTTTGGTCAATTTCAGACTGCAGAAATTGATAAAAATCT
>NW_006929114.1:5874-6386 GCF_000298275.1 Orycteropus afer afer
GCCGTCGAGTCGGCCCCGACTCATAGCGACCCCTCCTTGGGTTTCCGAGGCAGTATCACTACGGAAGTAGGATTGCCCAACCTTCCTTCCGATCTGGTATCTGGTTAACTTAGGAGGGGGAAAAATAAAACTCAAAATTTGCTTGGCTGTGCTGGGTGCTTAGCTTTTCCATTTAAATTTTAGAACTATTTTGTCAAATCCTACAAAAAGTTATGCTGAGATTTTTATTGGGATTGCAAAGAATCTATGTATTGGTTTGGCAAGAAATGTCACCTTAACAATATTAGATCCATAAATACAGTGTATCTCTCCATTTAGTTATATCTTCTTCAATTTCTCTCATCAATGTATTATAATTTTCAGAATTCGAATCATACACAAAATTCGCTGCGTTTATCCCTAAGTATTTTGTTTTTGGTGACATTGAAAATGATATAGTTATTTAAATTTCAGTTTTCAGGAGTTTGGTGAATATATTTTTTATATATTAACACTGTATCCTTTTAATTTGT
>NW_006929115.1:0-2642 GCF_000298275.1 Orycteropus afer afer
GACATGAGACAAAGTATATGTGAACTGCTGTATGAAAAGTGAATTTACTCTGTAAATCTTCACCCAAATCCTAATAATAATAAAAAAAAAAATGTCAAGGTGGGGTTTGCCTAGGGAAGGAAACTCACTTTGTAGGTTACTGGGGATGGGAGGGAAGGGCAGGGAAAATTTTGGACTAGGTGGGAGCCACATGCTGATTTGGGTAAGGGGAGGGATGGTATGGAAAGAGTCCATGACCCACATGATAACATTGGGGAAATGGAGGACACCAAAACGTGCACATAGATTATAGACAGCAGAGACAAATACTAATATATGCACAATACTGCATTACCACTAATGCCAAACACTAGGCTACAGGCTACAGATAAATGAATAGACAACTAACATCAGGTGGGGGTTGGTGAACAGAAATGTACCCTAGACCAATGATAGATTTAGCTGAAGATAATCTTGCATAGAAACTAGTGATATAAAATAACCACAGTCATCCATTACAGAAACAACAGAAGACAGAGCTGTAGTAATCCCTCAGAGGCAGCAAAACACCTTGGGAGAGAGAACCACCAGGCCATAGTATTGGGGGACACGAGGCTCAATTGGCACAACATAGTACATATAAATCTTGTTCCACAATGTACTTTGGTGAGTAGCGCCTGAGTCTTAAAAGCTTTCGAGCAGTCATCTAAGTTGTCTTCTCTCTTCTGAAGCTAAGAAGAGTGAAGAAAATCAAGGGAATTTGGAAACAGTTAGTCCAAAGATACAATGGACCCCAAGACCTGAAGAACTAGGTGGTGTTTGGCTATCAATGCCAACCACTTGGGAAGCGATCAGATCTGGAGATCCCGGATAGTTGTTGCTGTTAGGTGCTGTCGAGTTGTCTCTGACTCATAGTGACCCTATGCACAGCAGAAGAAAACTGTCCGGTCCTATGCCAGCCTCACAATCCTTACTATACCTGAACCCATCCTTGCAGCCACTCTGTCTATCTCATTGAGGGCCTTCCCCTTCTTTTTGACCTTCCACTTTACCAAGCATGATATATTTCTCCAGGGAATAGTTCCTTCTGAAAACATGACCAAAGTAGGTGAGATGAAGTCCTCCATAATTATTCAATTTGTAAGCTGAGCAAATAATCTAAGGAGCTGGGTCATATGAAGAAAAACATGGCAATAGGATTAGAGGAAGACTCATTAACAACCTGTGATACACAGATGGAACAACTTTATTTGCTGAAAGTGAGGATGACTTGAAGCACTTACTGAAGAAGATTAAAGACTACACTCTGCAGTATGGATTATACCTCAATATAATGAAAACAAAAATCCTCACAACCGGTCCAATAAACAGCTTCTCAGTGGATGGAGAAAAGATTGAAGTTGTCAAGGATTTCCTAATACTTGTTTCTACAATCAACACCAATGGAAACAGCAGTGAAGACAACAGACGATGTATTGCATTGGGCAAATCTGTTGCCAAAGACCTCTTTCAAGTGATGAGGAGCAAAGAGGTCTCCACGAAGACTAAAGTGCTCCTAACCCAAGCCATGCTATTTTCAATTGTCTCTTATGCATGTGAGAGCTGGACAATGACTAAGGAAGACTGAAGAAGAATTGATGCTTTTGAGTTGTGGTGTTGAAGAAGAATGCTAAGAGTACCATAGTCTGCTACAAGGACCTGGAACAAGTGCAGCCAGAATGCTCCTTGGACTATGGTACTCTTAAGCATTTTTCTTCATATGACCCAGCTCCTTAGATTATTTGCTCAGCTTACAAGTTGAATAATTATGGTGAAAGGATACAATCTTGACACACTCCCATCTTGATTTTGAACCATGCAGATCCCTTTGTTTTGTTTGAATGACAGCCTCCTGATCTATGTATAGGTTCCTCATGAGTATATTTAAGTGTTCTGGAATTCCCATTCTTCTCAATGTTATCCACAATCCACCAAATTGAATGCTTTTGCATGGTCAATAAAACACAAGTAAACATCTTTCTGGTATTCATTACTTTCAGTCCAGATCCTCTGACATCAGCAAAAATATTCCTCATTCCATGACCTCCTCTGAATCCAGCTTGCATTTCTGGAAGCTCTCTTCAATATACAGCTGCAACCATTTTTGAATTATCTATCTTCACTAAGACTTTACTTGTGTGTGATGTTAATGATGTTGTTGTTATATGCCATTGAGTCAGACCCGACTTATAGCGACCACTCCTTGGGTTTCCAAGGCAGTCTCACTACGGAAGTAGATTGCCCCATCTTCCTTCCAAGAAGTAGCTGGTGGGTTTGAACCACCAGCCTTCTGGTTAGCAGTCAAGTGCCTTAGGCACTATGTTACCAGAGCTCCTGATATTAATGATATTGTTAAATAATTCCCACAGTCTGTGGGATTGCCTTTCCTTGGAATGGGTACAAATATGGATCTCTTCTAGTCAGTTGGCTGGGTAGCTGTCATCCAAATCTCTTGGCATAGCTGAGTGAGTGCCTCCATCAGGGTATCCATTTGTTGAAACATCTCAGTGGATATTCCATCAATTCCTGGAGCCTTGTTCTTCACTAGTTCCTTCAGTGCAGCTTCAACTTCTTCCTTCAATACCATTGATTCTTAATCATATGCCATCTTCTGAAATGAACAT
>NW_006929115.1:3057-3817 GCF_000298275.1 Orycteropus afer afer
CAGGATCTCCTACATCCCTTCCAAGTGGATGACAGTGGTATCCGGTCACCATCTTATTCTTCTGGTCTCATAGTTGTATAGGCTGCAGATTGGATGGTATACCAGTCACTAGGACTAATTGTTTCCATGAATTTTGGTTTTCTTCATTCTTCTTTGCTCTGGATGAGGAGAGACCCATCATTGCATCTAGATGGCAGCTTGCTAGCTTTTAAGATCCCAGTTGCTATTCGCCAGAATAGGAGGTGGAATAATGTTTTGTATAGTATGTTATGCCAATTGAGCTTGATGTCCCCTGCGACTACGGTCTCATGCCCGCATGTTCAACTACTCAGTCCCCCTGGGTAGCTGGCTGTGACCAAGCAGTGACCACAACCTTGCCTCTTGTCAGCTCTACTATACAGCTGGGAATTCTGATCATTTACATGAATTTATAAGACCATTGTCTGAAACCCTATATATGTTCTTGGATACACTCCCAATTTCATAGACATAACTAATCATTTAGCTGTCCACCCATCTATCCATCCATACACTCATGTTTGCCTTCACTGACAATGCAGTACTCTATGGGCAAAAGGGTTCATATTTGTTGTCTGTACCTCCCGTTTACCTCTCCATGCCTTTCTCATCCTCAATGCTGCCATATTGGTCACTCACATTTGGTACACTGTCCTTCTCTTCACCCAAATCAATGCTTATCTCTGTCTCTCTAACAGCATTCCCTCTCCTCCCTCCTACCCCTGGTAACTAACAAAGAAAA
>NW_006929115.1:4436-5035 GCF_000298275.1 Orycteropus afer afer
CATTTTGAATTATGCTTGATAGTCTATTTATGCCACATATTAGGGCCCTTAAATTTGCCCCGAAATTTTCCTTGAGGAACTGTATAGTTTTTGGTTTCACATTTAAGTCTTCGATCCATCTGGATTTCATTTTTGTGTATGGTGTGAGGTACAGATCTTGTTTAACTTTTTTGCCAATGGATCTCCAGTTTTGCCAATGGATCTCCAGTTTTGCCAGTTTGCCATTTATTAAACAAACATTCTCTTCCCCATTTAATGGATTTTTGGGCCTTTGTTAAAGATCAGCTGACTATAGGTCAATGGATGTATTTCTAGGTTCTCAGTTCTATTCCATTGGTCTATGTATCTGTCATTAAACCAATACCAGGCAGTTTTGACTCCTGTGGCTGTATAGTAGGTTTTGAGATCTGGCATTGTGAAACCTCCTACTCTGTTTTTCTTCTTCAACAGTGCTTTGCTTATCCGAGGTGTCTTTTCTTCCCATATAAAGTTAGTGATTGGTTTTCCCATATCCCTAAAGAATGTTGAAGGGATCTGGATTGGGATTTCATTGAATGTATAGATTGCTTTGGGTAGAACTGACATTTTCACAATGTTCA
>NW_006929116.1:0-794 GCF_000298275.1 Orycteropus afer afer
GAGGGAATACTGTTAGATAGATAGAGATAAGTTTTGATTTGGGTGAAGAAAAAGGCAATGTACCAAATGTGAGTGATCAATATAGTGGCATTGAGGAAGAGAAAGACATAGAGAGCTACATGGGAAGTACAGATAACAAATATGAACCCTTTTGCACATATAATATGATGTGCTCAGTGAAGCCAAACACAGGTACATGGGTGGATAGATGGGTGGACAGGCTGAAATATTAGGTATCTATATGAAGTGGAGAGTGCACCCAAGAATATGTATAGGGTTGGCAGTTAGTGGTCCAATAACTTTATGTGTATGATCTGAAATCCCAGGTGTATAATGCGGGTGACAAGGGGCAAGGTTTTAGTCATTGCTTGGCCACTGACAGGTACCCTGAGGGACCAAGTAGTTGAACCTGTGGGCTCGGGACCATAGTCACAGAAGACATCAAACTCCATTGGCAATAACATACTACACAAATCATTGTTCCACCTCTTACTTTGGCAAATAGCGACCGGGATGTTAAAAGCTAGCAAGCTGCCATCTAGATGCAATGATGGGTCTCTCCTCATCCAGAGCAAAGAAGAATGAAGAAAACCAAACTACATGGAAACAATTAGTCGTAGCGACTGGTATACCATCCAATCTGCAGCCTATACAACTATGAGACCAGAAGAACTAGATGGTGCCCTGCTATCACTGTCATCCACTTGGAAGGAGATCTATGTAGGAGATCCTTGATGGAGAGGGAGAACAATGTGGAACAAAACTCAAAATCATTTGGAGGAAAAATAAAAGGT
>NW_006929116.1:3069-3813 GCF_000298275.1 Orycteropus afer afer
ACCCCCAAAACCAAACCCACTGGCCTCAAGTCGATTTTGATTTATAGCCAGGCTACAGGACAGAGTAGAATTGCCTCATAGGGTCTCCTAGGCTGTAAATCTTTATGGATGTCTCCCCACAGAGGGCTGGTGGGTTCAAATTACCTGCCCTTTGGTTAGCAGCTGAATACTTTAACCACTGAGCCACCGTTGGGGTTCTGTGATTTAGCTTACAAACAATTGGAGCATAAGACAGTCTGAAAGCCTCCTGCAAATCTGAAAACAGGCTCTTACTTGGGCAATCTACTTCCATAGTGATACTGCCTCAGAAACCCAAGGAGGGGTTGCTATGAGTCGGATACTACTCCACAGCATATAACAACAGCAACAACATGGGCAGGAAGAGATGTAGGACAGTGCTTGGTACACAGTGCCAAGGAACCAGACCCACTGCCATCAAGTCTGATCCCGACTCGTAACAAACCTATTGGCCAGTGTAGAGTGTAAAACTGTCCCATAGAGTTTCCAAGGTTATAAATATTTATGAAAGCAGACTGCCTCATCTTTCTCCCGTAGAGTTGCTGGTAGGTTTGAATTGCCAACCTACTGTACAGCAGTGCAATGCTTTAACTATGCATCACCACTGCCTCTTGATAAGTGCACTGCAAATTTTGTTGGTTTCCACTGAAATGAAATCTAACCTGACTACGGCTGCCCAGGCAACGGCTGTGAAGAGCTCGTGGCTAGAGGCTGCTTGCAACCAGA
>NW_006929116.1:5288-5956 GCF_000298275.1 Orycteropus afer afer
CTGATCATTCACATAAACTTATAGGACCATTGTCTGCCAACCCTATATATGTTCTTGGATACACTCCCCTTTCATAGACATACCTAATCGTTTAGCCTGTCCACTGATCTATCCACCCATATACCCATGTTTCCCTTCACTGACAACGCAGTACTGTATTGCCAAAGGGTTCATATTTGTTGTCTGTACCTCCCATGTACCTCTCTATGTCTTTCTCATCCTCAATGCTGCCATTGTGGTCACTCACATTTGGTACATTGCCCTTCTCTTCACCCAAATCCATACTTATCTCTATCTATCTAACAGCATTCCCTCTCCTTCCCTCCCACCCATGGTAACCGACAAAGAAAATTTCCTTCTATAGATAAACCTTTCCTTAACTTTTACAATAACGGACTAATACAATATTTGTCCTATTGTGATTGACTTACTTCACTCAGCATAATGTCCTCCAAGTTCATCCACGTTATGCAGTGTTTTGCAGATTCTACATTATTCTTTATCATTGCATAGTATTCCGTTGTGTGTATGTACCATAGTTTGGTTATCCATTCCTCAGTTGATGGAAACCTAGGTTGCTTCCATCTTTTGGCTATTGTAAATAGTGCTGCGATGAACATGGGTGTGCATATATCTGTTCTTGTCATGGCTGTCACTTCTTTAGGGTA
>NW_006929117.1:0-510 GCF_000298275.1 Orycteropus afer afer
TATATATATATATACGTGTGTGTGTGTGTGTGTGTGTGTACATACACATATGTACACAGAAATATATGTATATCTGGTTTTGGTTTTCTACTGCTGCTTTAACAGAAAATACCACAGATGGGTGCCTTCAACAAACAGGGATTTATTCTTACAGTTTAGGAGTCCAGAAGTCCAAGTTCAAAGTGTCTGCACTAGGGACTGGATGAAAGCCCCTTGACCTTGGTCTTTGGCTCTGCCTGTTGCTCCCAGTCCACTGTAGCTGGAGGCTTTTCTTAACTTGGACAGTTATTGGCTGCTGAGGCTGACCAACCCAAGGTCTACAAGTAAAATGGCATGGTCCCAAAATCATCAAACCATATGGCAGAACACTAATTCAAGTCTATTAACAGTCCCAAGACCAGCAGACAACATGGCAGGCCACTGAGATGAAGATTCAGCCAAAGGCAGGATCCAGATGTGCCAAAAGTCCCAGTCCTTTCTCAAAGTATCTTCTTATAAAATGGGAGCAGA
>NW_006929117.1:3117-4248 GCF_000298275.1 Orycteropus afer afer
TTGATTCCAACTCATAGCAACCTCCATTGGGTTTCCAAGGCTGTAAATCTTTATAGGAATAGATTAGCTCATCTTCCTCCCACAGAGCAGCTGGTAGTGGGTTTAAACTACTGACCTTCTTATTTGTAGCCACATGCTTTAACTACTGCACCAACAGAGCTTATTGACTCTATTATTCTCTCCTAATTCAACTACTTAGAAATAATTCCTCTGGGTCCTGGATGGCAAACCATATTCCACTCCCTCCACCACACACATACCTCATTCCATTCCTGTCACTTTGAAAGTCCCTGTCCTATCATTTACCTCTCTATTTTGCTGTCACAAATGTTAATATCCCCTGGTGCCTAACTCTTCTATCACCTGAACACTGGAATCCCAACCAACTTTGCCACTGGCCAGGAGGCATTATGGAACACAGAGAAAGAATGGCTGCTTTCTTCTCATGAGTGTAATTGGGAGATAGATCATCCTCATACTCACATTTTCCTACCAAATACATGTACTACCCCTTAGAGTCCAATACCCAGGCCTTCTGAATGTTTGAAGCCAGCTTGTGGGAGGGATTCACCAAGCCCTCAACCTCCCCCTAAAAGCCCTGCTGCTCTTTATGAGGAAGAAAAACAGGATACTACATACATCTCAGCCAGGATTTCTGCAGCTATAATACACTTGCTCCTTTGATAGCTGACCCCTCAGAGATGAGGGTTGACCTCTGGTGTGCCTACATCTTTAGCACGGAAGCCAAGAAGTCAAGGTTGAGTTTTCCTATCTGCTTTCACCAGACAGAATGTGCTGGTCAGTCTTTCTGATGCCTGATCCATTATGTATAGTTCAATGGTTGACAGTGTGGAATCCAGAGGTAGACTTTCTGGATTCAGATCCTAGCTCTACCAGTTCCTAGCCCTGTGTCCTTAGGCACATCACTTAACTCTTCTGTGCTTTAGATTTAGCAACTCTAAAATGAAGATAATAATAATGGCAACTGGTAGCATAGTGGCTAAGGCACTTGACTGCTCACCAGATGGCTGGCGGTTCAAACCCATCAGCCACTCCTCGGAAGGAAGGTTGGGCAATCCTACTTCCGTAGTGATACTGCCTCGGAAACCCAAGGAGGGGTCACTATGAGTC
>NW_006929117.1:6181-6707 GCF_000298275.1 Orycteropus afer afer
GAAACTGAACAACACCCTCCTTGAGAAAGACTGGGTAAGAGAAGAAATAAAAATTGAAATTCAAAAATACCTCGAATCAAACGAGAATGAAAACACAACATACCAAAATCTTGGGACACCGCAAAAGCAGTGATCAGAGGCCAATTTATATACACACATCCAAAAAGAAGAAAGAGGCAAAATGAACACTTTAAACCAACATCTCCAACAATTAGGAAAAGAAGAGTAAGAAAAGTCTACAGTCACCAGAAGTAAAGAAATAATCAAGATTCGAGCAGAAATCAATGAAACACAAAATAGAAAGGCAATAGAAAAAATCAACAAGACCAGAAGTTGGTTTTTTGAAAAGATCAATAACATTTACAAACCACTGGCAAATTTAACAAAGGAAAAGAGGGAAAGAACACAAATAACACAAATAAGAAACTAAATGGGTGACATCACAACAGAAGCAACTGAAATAAAAAGGACAACATCAGAATACTATGAAGAATTGTATTACAACAAATTTGAAAATCTGGAAGAA
>NW_006929118.1:0-541 GCF_000298275.1 Orycteropus afer afer
CACTTGACTGCTAACCAGAAGGCTGGTGGTTCAAACCCACCAGCCACTCATTGGAAGGAAGGTTGGGCAATCTACTTCCATAGTGATACTGCCTCAGCAACCCAAAGAGGGGTTGCTATGAGTCATGTCCGACTCAATGGCACATAACCACAATAACAACAATATGCAAAACAAACAGCCGACATTATACTAAATGAAGAGAGACTAAACCATTCCTCTTGCAAACAGGAACCAGACAAGGGTGCCCTCTATCACCACTTCTGTTAGCATTGTACTGGAAGACCTAGCCAGAGCCATAAGGCAAGAAAAGAAAATCAAAGCATCTAAATTGGTAAGGAAGAAGTAAAACTATTTCTACTTGCTGATAATACAATCCTATACCCAGAAAACCCCAGAGACTCAGTCAAAAATGTACTGGAACTATTTGAGAGATTTAGCATCATGGCTGGATACAAGATCAACATCCAAAAATCAGCTTGATTCCTCTATATCAGCAAAGAGATTGCTGAAAAAGAAATAAGGAAATCAATACCATTTACAA
>NW_006929118.1:2446-3289 GCF_000298275.1 Orycteropus afer afer
GGGAAGAGGTAACTATCAGGAGGAAGTGGGAGGGGAGCTGTTGCATTGTGGTAAATTGTAGTCAGTGTCATGAGACAAAGTGTATGTGAACTGCTTTATGGAAAGTGAATTTGCTCTGTAAATTTTCACCCAAATCACAATAATAATAATAAAAAAGAATATCATCCATGAAGAAAGCAAAAGTTCATTAAAAAGACAAGAAAGGAAGAAAAGACCATAATGGATGTCAGAAGATACCCAAACTCCCTTTCAAACAAGAGTAGCTAAAGCAAATGAAAGAAACGACAAGATAAAAGAGCTGAACAGACGATTTCAAAGAACAGATCAAAAAGACAAAGTCAGTTATTACAATGAAATATGCAAAGACCTGGAGTTATAAAACCAAAAGGGAAGAATATGCTCAGAATTTGACAAGCTGAAAGAACTGAAGAAACATTTCAAGCAATATTGAAAGCTTCTATAGGTAATATATCGAGTGATTCAGGAAACATCAAAAGAAGATGGAAAGAATACAGAGAGTCACTGTACTGAAATGAATTGGTCAATGTTCATCCATTTCAGGAGGTGGCATCAGATCAAGAATCAGTGGTATTTAAGGAAGAAGTTGAAGCTGCTTTGAAGGAATTGGTGAAAAATAGGGGTCCAAGAAGTGACAGAATACCCATTGAGATGTTTCAACAAATGGATGCTTTGCTGGAGGCACTCACTTGGCTAGCCCAAGAGATTTGGGAGACAGTTACCTGGCCAACTGACTGGAAGAGTCCATGCTTGTACCCATTCCAAAGAAAGGTGATCCCACAAAATGTGGAAATTATCAAAAAATATCATTAATATCACATTCAA
>NW_006929118.1:5504-6137 GCF_000298275.1 Orycteropus afer afer
ATCTATGGAGAGGAACTCTGGTAGTGCAGTGCCTAAGGCACTTGACTGCTATCCAGAGGGCTGGCGGTTCAAACCCACCAGCCACTCCTCGGAAGGAAGATGGAACAATCTACTTCTGTAG
This sequence comes from Orycteropus afer afer, assembly GCF_000298275.1. Classification (NCBI taxonomy): domain Eukaryota; kingdom Metazoa; phylum Chordata; class Mammalia; order Tubulidentata; family Orycteropodidae; genus Orycteropus; species Orycteropus afer. The sequence goes on from NW_006929118.1 coordinate 5,626, forward strand.
AGATACTGCCTCAGAAACCCAAGGAGAGGTTGCTATGAGTTGGGTCCAACTAGATGGCACATAACAACAACGACATCTGTGGAGAGCTAATCTTTGACAAAGGACCAAAACCCATTAAATGGGGGAGAGACAGCCTCTTTAACAAACTGTTGTTGTTGTTAGGTGCCGTCGAGTCATCTCAAACTCATAGCAACCTTATGTACAACAGAATGAAACTCTGCCTGGTCCTGTGCCAGCCTCAAGATCCCTGTTCTACCTAAGCCCATTGTTGTAGCCACTGCATTAATCTGTCTTATTGAGGGCCTTCCTCTTTTTGTTGACCCTCCACTTTAACAAATGGTGCTGGCAAAATCGGATATCCACTTTCACAAAAATGAAACAAGATCCATACCTCACATCATGCACAAAAATGAACTCAGGAAAGGATCAAATATTTAAAACTAAAATATTAAAACCATAAACCTCATCAAAGGTAAAATAGGGCAAACCTACAGACCCTAACTTGTGGCATA
>NW_006929119.1:0-437 GCF_000298275.1 Orycteropus afer afer
TTCTTGGTGGTTTTTTATCATTGGCCCATTGGTGGAGAAGGAGGTAGTGACTCTCATTCATTAAGTGAAGTCCAGCAGGTGTGGGTGTAGTTGTGTCTTATGGGGACTACTGTTGTGTCCCACTCAGTTAGACAGAGATTACAATTGCATAACCATCAGAAAACTAAAAGCAAATGAACAAAAAACACACCATGTAATCACACAGGAACAGTAGCCAAAAAAAAGAGGAAAGGGAAAAAGAAGAAGAAAAAACAAGAAAATCTGGGGATAGACACTAAGAGAAAAAAAAGTAAAGAAGGAGAATAATGAAGAAAAAAATGGGAAAAATGCAAAAAGAAAAACAAAGAATGAGGTTATCCACAAGAAAAAAGCAGGGGGGGAGGGGACCTTAAATAAAAAAAAAAAAAATTCAACCAGGAACAGGGAAAAGAAAAAAT
>NW_006929119.1:572-5247 GCF_000298275.1 Orycteropus afer afer
ACCTTTTCAGTCTTGCAGGTCCGGAGTGTCCTTGGGGTTGCTGGAAAGCAGAACGTGTTCTCAAGCCCCAGGAATCTGCCAGAGCGCTGTCTCTTTAAATATCCAATATGGTGAAGCTGCTTTTAATCCTTCAAAATGGCGGTGTCCTCTGGACAGTCAAAAGTCCACAGCTCAGCCCACCTTTCTCTTCACCTTCTCATTTATTCCCCAGCCACTGTGCACAGCCCTCCATGCAGTCCCTGGCTAGCAGTGCTGATTTTTTGGTTAATTATTAGGTCCTACCACCACTCAGGAATCTCCAAGCTATCTGTTCAGTCAGGATCACTCAGGATCACTGCCAGACTGCAGCTCTGTATGTCTCCTTTTTTTGGTATTTTCATGCAAATTATTCTGCTAGTTGGGGTTTAGTTCACTTCTATATCCTTCACTTCAAGGCTCAGGGGTCCAGGATCATCTTCTGTATCTGTGTTAATTGGTTTCCCTTTTCTTTGTTGAAGAGGGTCTGTGCAGTCTTTCTCCCTAGTCTGCCATCTTGCCCGCAATCCTCTTCCTCTTCTTTTATCTGTATCCATCTTCCTTCTCATCCACCTCCCTTTTTGTTTCTTCTTTTTTCTCCCTGCCCCATCTAATGAGAGAAAGACATCAATTCTCCACTAGACAACCATACCTAACACACCTACCACCTACCACCTCACCCAAAGGGTGAGCACACTACTTGCTCCAGAATCACTGGACCACCAACACATTGTGGGCACACCTGCTCATCCTACCCACAGTTCCTCTTCATGACCAACAAACAGAGACTCATGTTCATCTTCCCACCACTTATTCCACCCACCTGAAGATGGATGGGAAGCACTCTAGTACTGCCAAACTAGCAACCAAAGAAGCAAGTATGCCCCACCTGCTCAGATACATCAAAACAAAGTAAAACAAAAATTCAGGGTGAAACAACCAAAATATAATCAGCAAATAAAAACAACAACCCAAAAATATCTAGGAGAAACAGACAATTTCAATTCAAACAAAGAAACAGGACAAAATAATGCAAGCAAGTGACCCAAATAAAGAACCAAGAAACCTTCTCAAAGAAGAACAGGTAATAGAATTACCCTATAAGGAATTGTACATATATAATATATATAAAATATATGTATGTACATATATACAGCCTTGGAAACCCTGTGGGATCGCTGTGAGTTGGAACTGACTCTATGGCATTGGGTTTCGTTTTATGTATGTACATATATGTAGATATACGTATAAATATATATATGAATATATGTATATGTGTGTATATATATGAATATATATATAAGTGTGTATATATATGAATATATGTATATGTGTGTATATATATGAATATATGTATATGTGTGTATATATATGAATATATGTATATATGTGTGTGTGTATGTATATACTATATATGTGAATAAATGCATATATGTATGAATATGAATATATGTATATGTGTGTGCATGTGTGTGTGTGTGTATATATATATATATATATATAGTCACTCCAAGAGGTCAAGGAAGCCAAAAAAAGGAGGGAAAAGACAGACAACTCCCTAGAGAAATTCAGGAAAATAATACAAGAGCAAAATGACCTAATAAATAGACAATTCAAAATCAAACAAACTGCAATTAGAAATCCAGGAGATTTACACTAAAATTATGGAGATAGATAACACATTGGAAGGACAAAAGAGTAGAATTGAATTGATTGAAGAACAGATTAACCAACTAGAAGACAAATCCCTTGACACCAGTTTGTATAAGAAAAAATCAGAAAAAAAAAAAAAAAATGGAAAGAATAAAGAAAGCCTAAGAATCATCTGGGATAATATCAAGGCAAATAATATGCATGTGACTAGAATTCCAGAATAGGATGAAACAAAAAAATCCCCAGAGAAAATTGTCAAAGTCTTCTTAGCAGAAAACTTCCCTACTACTACAAAAATCTAAGAGATTTCCATCCAAGAAGCTTAACAAACCCCATACAGGATAGATCAAGACATATCATTACCGTGTTTTCCAAAACCAAAGACAAAGAAAGAATATTGAGAGCAGCTGGGAAAAAAAAAAAAATCTCTACAAAGGGCAATCAACAAGATTAAGCTTTGATTTCTCAGCAGAAATTATACAGGCAAGATAAAAATGGGATGACATAGATAAAACTGTGAAAGAAAAAAATTACCAACCAAGAATATATATGCAGCAAAACTGCCCTTTAAATACAATGATGAAATTAGGATGTGATCTTTCCAGATAAACAGAAATTTAGGGAATTTGTAAAAACCAGACTAACCATACCAGAAATGGTAAAGGGAGTCCTTTGGACAGAAAACCAACAATGTTGTTGTTGTTGTTGTTGTTAGGTGCCATGGCATCATCTCTGACTCAGGGACCCTATGTAGAGCAGAGTGAAACACCGCCTGGTCCTGCACCAGCTACACGATCCTTGTTATACTTGAGCCCATTGCCCCAACCACTGTGTCAATCCATGTTGTTGAGGGCCTTCCTCTCTTTTGTTGACCCTCCACTTTACCAGGCATAACATCCTTCTCCAGGGAATGGTCACTTCTGATAATATGACCAAAGTAGGTGAGACAAAGTCTGGCCGTTCTTATTTCCTAGGAGCATTCCATCTGCACTTCCTCCAGGAAAGATTTGTTAGATCTTTTAGCAGAGTTTCACTCTGCTGTACATAGGGTCGCTATGTTGTACATAGGGTCGCTATGGCAATATTGATTTCCAATAAAATGGACTTCAAGGCAAAAACCAGCATTAGTGACAAGGAAAGACATTATATAATGATGAAAAGCTCAATCCAGTAAGAGGACATAACCATAATAAATATCTATTCACCCAGTGAAAGAGCCCCCAAATACGTTAAAGCCAACATTAACAGAATTGAAAAGAAAAACAGACAATTCCACAATATTAGTAGGTGACTTTAACATACCACTCTCGATGAAAGAAAGAGCAACTAGAAAGGAGCTCAACAAAGATACAGAAGATTTCAACACAATCAGTCAACTTGACCTTATAGACATCTACAGAACACTCCACACAACAAAAACACAACACACATTCTTTCCCAGTGTACATGGATCTTTTTCCAGAATAGACCAAATATTAGGCCACAAAGCAAGTCTCAATAAATTTAAAAACCAAAATACTATAAAACATCTCCTCAGATCACAATGTTATAAAATTAGAAATCATTAATAAGAACCAAAAAACAAACAAACTCACTGCAGTCAAGTCAGATCTGACTCATAGTAACCCCATCTTGAGTTTCTGAGGCTGTATCTCTGTGAAGTAGGTTGTCCAATCTTCCTCCCAAGGAGTGGCTCGGGGGTTTGAACTGCCAGCCTTATGATTAGCAGTCAAATGCCTTAAATGCAACACCACCAGAACTACTAATAATAGGAATAGCAGAGGGAATAAAGTCAAATACATGTAAATTGAATAACACCCTGCTCAAAAAATACTGGATAAAAGAAGAAATAAAATTTGAAATAAAAAAATTTCTAGAAGCAAATGAGAATGAAAGCACAACATACCAAAACCTTTGAAAAAGAGTGAAACCAGTACTCAGAGGCCAATTTATAGGAATAAATGTACACATCAAAAAAGAGCCAAAATCAATATCTTAATTCAACAATTAGAAAAAGAACAACAACAAAAAAAAACCAAGTTTCCAGAAAAGAAGAAATAATAAAAGTTAAAGCAGAATTAAATGAAACAGAAAACAGAAAGAATCAACAAGACTACAAATTGATTCTTTGAAAATATTAATAACATTAAGAAATGAATGTTAAATTTAAAGAAAAGAAAGAGAAAATGTAAATAACACAAATAAGAAATGAAATGAATGATGTCACAGCAGAACCAACTGAAATAAAAAGGATAATAACAGAACACTATGAAGAGCTGTATCCCAACAAATTAGAAAACCTAGCAGAAATAGACAAATATCTAGAAACATGCAACCTATCTAAACTAACACAGATTAAAGTAGAAAATTTCAACAGGCCCATAACAAAAGAAGAAATTGAACAGGTCATTTAAAAGAAATAAAGAACTCTCACAAAAAAAAAAAAAAAAAATCCTGGCCCAGATGGGTTCTCTGCAGAATTCTACCAAACATTCAGGGAAAAGCTTATACCAATCCTACTCAAACTATTCTAGAACATAGAAAAGGATGGAATACTCTCAAATTCATTTTCTGAAGCTTGCATAACCCTGATACCAAAGCTAGGCAAAGACTTCACTAAAAAGGAAAATTACAAACAAATATCCCTTGAATGTTATTGTGGTTATGTGCCGTCGAGTGAGACCTGACTCATAGCGACTCCTCCTTGAGTTTCTGAGGCAGTATCACTATGTAACTAGATTGCCCCATCTTCCTTCCAAGAGTGGCTGGTGGGTTTGAACCGCCAGCCTTCTGGTTAGCAATCAAGTGCCTTAGCCACTATGCTACCAGAGCTCCCATCCCTTGAATAGGGCTGCAAAAATCAACAAAATCTTACCCAATAGAATTCAACACTATATATAAAAAAAATAATACATCAGGAGTGTCGGCAAGATGGCGGACTAGGCAGAAGGATTGCACAGACCCTCTTCAACAAAGAAAAGGGAAACCAATTAACACAGACACAGAA
>NW_006929120.1:0-1679 GCF_000298275.1 Orycteropus afer afer
GAGATGTGCCTGCCCCAAGCCATGGTAGTTTCAATAGCCTCAAAAGCTGGACAAAATAAAAATTAAAAAAAAAAAAAAAAAAGAGTGGGTTCAGTTCCAGGTTTGAATAGCATCTAAGGAATAGCAGCATCTCAAGGGTCACACCAGTCTCTATCATCCCAATAAGGCTGGTCTCCTTTATGATTTTGAACTTTGTTGTACATTTTTCTCTGTCCAGAACCTTCTTTTGTAATCCTGATCAGAGTGATCAGTAGTTAACCAGTTACCATCTAGTTCTTCTGGTCTCAAGATAGTGGAGGCTGTAGATTGTGTGGCCCACTAGTTCTTTGGACTAATTGTTTCCTTAAGTCTTTGATTTTCTTCATTCTTCTTTGCTCTGGACAGAAAGAGACCAATAGTTGCATATTAGATGACACTCACAGTTTTTAAGATCCCAGTTTCTACTTATTAAAGTAGTTTGCAGAATACTGGCTTTATGCACTGTGTTATACCAATTATTTAGATGCCCCCCAAGACCATAGTCCTAAGCCCTCAAGTCCAGTGAGTCAGTCCCACAGGGTATTTGCTCATGGCTATATATTTTGCATAACTTTGCCCCCTGTTTGCTCAACTATATACTTGGACATATTTACAGCACACACAAATACATATATAGAATTATCCTCTGCTGCACAATCAACACCCATGGAAGCAGCAGTCAAGAAATTAGACATGATATTTCACTGGGAAAATCTGCTGCAAAAGACCTCTTTAAAGTGTTAAAGGGTGAAGATGTCACTTTGAAGACTAAGGGGCTCCTAACTCAAGCCATGGTATTTTCAGTCACCTCATACACATATGAAAGTTGGACAGTAAATAAGGAAGATCACAGAAGAATTTATGCCTTTGAATTGTGGCATTGATGATGATTACTGAAGAATACAATGGATTGCCAGAAGAACAAACAAATATGTGCTGGAAGAAGTGCAGCCAGAGTGCTCCTTAGAAGTGAGAATGGCCAGGTGTCATCTCACATACTTTGGTCATGTTGTCAGAAGGGACCAGTCCCTGGAGAAGAATTTCAGGCTTGGAAAAGCAGTTGTTGTTCTTAGGTGACATCAAGTTGTCTCCAACTTCACAGCAACCTTATGTACAACAGAACAAAACACTGCCTGGTCCTGTGCCATCCTCATGGTCCTTGCTATACCTGAGCCCATTGTTGCAGCCACTGTGTCAATCCATCTTGTTGAAGGCCTTCCCCTTTTGCATTGACCCTCCACTTTACCAAGCATGATGTCCTTCTCCACGGAATGGTTCCTCCTGACATGACCAAAGTAGGTGAGATGAAGTTTGGCCATCCTCGCTTCCAAGGAGCATTCCAGCTGCACTTCTTCTAGGATAAATTGGTTAGTTCTTTTAGCAGTCCATGGTACTCTCAGCGTTCTTCACCAACATCGCAACTCAAAAGCATCAACTCTTCTTTGGTCTTCCTTATTCATTGTCAAGCTCTCACATGCATAAGCGGTGATTGAAAATAACATGGCTTGGTTTAGGCACATGTTCTGGTTACCTAGAGTTGCTTTGGCCAGAAATAGACCACAAATGGGATAGCCTTAACAAAAGGAGTTTATTCTTCTAATTTAGAGGCTTTAAGTCCAAGGAGCTCTGGTAGCATAGTGGCTAAGACACTTGCCTGCTAA
>NW_006929120.1:2714-5356 GCF_000298275.1 Orycteropus afer afer
TAGTCTGAATAGACTCAAAGACACCTAACAACAACAACTACAAACCTATATATGCCTATGGGTGTACTCCTATATACCATACCTCATCAGTTCATCTTACACATATACCTGTGTAGCCATTCATACATTATTGTTTGTTATTACTGCCGTTGCAGGATTGTGTGTGTAATAGTATTTATCACTGTGCCTTTTACTATTACATACCTACCAGTGTTTTCCTTTGCCTTGGTCCTGTTGTGCTGACCTCCCACTTATTGTATATTGCCTTTCCTTCACCCAAAATAATACATGTCTGCAATCATAGGTGCTTTTCCCTTCTTCCCTCTCCCATCCTGGTAACCATCAAAGAATATTTCTTTCTGTGTATAAACCTTTTCTTGATTTTTTTATTATAGTGTTCTCATACAATATATGTCCTTTTGTGAGTGACATATTTCACTCGGCATAATGTCTTCCAGATTCATCCATGTTGCAGCATATTTGCTCAATGTAATACATCATTTGTTTTCTTGACTGCTGCTTCCATAGCAGTTGATTGTGTTTTCAAGTAAAATGAAAACTTTGATAGCTTCAATCTTTTCTATGTTTATTATCACACTGCTTATTAGTCTAGTTAAAAGGATTTTTGTTTTCTTTATTTTGAGGTGTAACCCATACTGAAGACTGTAGTTTTTGATCTTCAATAAGTGCTTCAAGTCCTGTTCACTTTTTGCAAGCAAGGGTTTAGTCCTCTGCATATCTCACGTAGTTAATGAGTCTTTTTCCAATCCTGATACCACATACTTCTTCATATAGTGCACCTTCTTGTATTATTTGCTTAGCATACAGATTGAATAAGTATGGTGAAAGGATACAACCCTGAAGGACACCTTACCTGATTTAAAACTAAGCAGTATCTCTTTGTTCTGTTTGAATAACTGCCTCTTTTCCAAAGCATAAGTTCCTTATTAGCACAAGTAAGTGTTCTGGAATTCCTATTCTTCTCAAAGTTGTCCATAATTTGTTACAATCCACACAGTTGAATGCCTTTGCATGGTCAATAAAACACAGGTAAATATCTTTCTGGTATTCTCTGCTTTCAGCCAAGATCCATCTGATGTTAGCAATAATATCCACTGTTACATGTCCTCTTCTGAATCTGTCTGCTTTTCTGGCAGCTTACTGTCAATGTACTGCTACAAAAATTTTTGAATTATCTTCAGCAAAATTTTATTTGCATGTGATACTAACGACAATGTATGATTCAGCAGAATGCATGTCTCCCTAAATTAATAATGAGTCTAAGGTTTTCTCTTCTTTTTGCCCCATGTGCTTTCTACTAGACGTTCTATGCCCATTTGTTATCCACTCTTTTCACACAAAATTGTGGTCACCAGTTCAACTTTTTAATTTTTTTTACTCTAACATAACTTATTGAATCTTTGTTTCTAGACTTGGTCCGTTTTTCTAACTCTTTTCTGGAGTCATGTTTGCAGATATTTCTATAATCAGGAGTGGAATATTTAAAGTAAACACTTCTTTTTCTAATATAGATGGTTATTCATGGTATAACCACAAAACATCAATGATATAACAAACTACCTCATCCCCACTGTGAATGAGCATGGGCAAAAGTAATACATTAATATACAGAGAAGACAAAGAACCTGTTACATGATTATTATCTCAAGCCTATAGTGCTGCCAGGGCACAAGTTATAATGGACATTTTCATATTTGGTTTTCTTTTTTAGTTTGATCCCATGCACAACAGAAGAGACACTGCCTGGTCCTGCGCAATCCTCACAATCATAGCTATGCCTGAGCATGTGTTGCAGCCACTGTGTTAATTCATCTCAGTGAAGGTCTTCCTCATTTTTGCTGATTATCTATTAATTTATAATAATCAAATTTATCTAGTTTTTTATGCATTCTTACCACTTTAAAGCTGTTTTAAATTGTGAAGTATGACTCACCCAAAGAAAAATATAACTGAGAAATTCATAGATCAATGAGTATGAAACCACCAATCTCGTCATAAATAGAATAACGCCAGCACCCCAGAAACCTCTTTGCCATTTTCATCACCTTTTATCTTAGTTCTCTAGTGCTGCTACAATAGAAACACCACAAAGTGGATGGCTTTAACAAACAGAAATATATTCTCTTACAGTTTAGAAGGCTAGAAGTCTGAATTTATAGTGCCAACTCTAGGGGCTGAGTTGAAATCCCACATCCTTTGATGTCATCTCTGCCTTCCAGGCCCATAGGCTCACAGGCTGCAAAGCCAACAATCCCAACATTGGCAGGCAGTATAGCAGACTACTGGTTCAAGTCCACGAACTGGAGATGAAGACTAACACACCACATGCAAAATCCTTTCCATATACACCTGAAGCAGGTCATACCCTGAAAGCAACTCCCCTTCAACTGATTAACTGCTCACAGTAGATTGTTGACAAATAACCATAGCTACCATGCCTTTTCCTACATCTCTAAATAACAAATGGGAGCTCTGGTAGCATAGTGGCTAAGGCACTTGACTGCTAACCAGAAGGCTGGCGGTTCAAACCCACCGGCCACTCCTCGGAAGGAAGGTTGGGCAATCCTACTTCCGTAGTGATACTGCCTCGGAAACCCAAGGAGGGGTCGCTATGAGTCAGG
>NW_006929121.1:0-1039 GCF_000298275.1 Orycteropus afer afer
CCTTCCCTGCATGCAATGCTTCTGCTAAAACTACCATCCATGGACTTACAGAATGCCTTATCCACTGTCATGTCATCTCAGACAGCATTGCTTTGGATGAAGGGACTCATTTTACAGCACATGAAGTGCGGCAATGGGCTTATGCTCATGGAATTCACTAGTCTTATCGTGTTCCCTATCATCCTGAAGCAACTGGCTTGATAGAATGATAGAATGGCCTCTTAAAAACACAAATACGACGCCAGCTGGGTGGCAATACCTTGAAGGGTTGGGGCAATGTCCTCCAGAAGGCTGTATATGCTCTCACCCAGCATCCAATATATGGTTCTGTTTCTCCAATAGCCAGAATTCACAGGTCCAGGAACCAAGGGGTGGAAATAGGAGTGGTACCACTCAGTATTACCCCTAGTAACCCACTCAAAAAAATTTTTGCTTCCTGTCCCTGCTACCCTGTGCTCTGTGGGTCTGGAGATCTTAGTCCCAAAGGGAGGAACATTCTCACCTGGAGACACAATACTGATTGAATTGAACTGGAAATTAAGAATGCCACCTGGCCATTTGGCTTCCTCATGCCTCTGGATCAACAGACAAAGAAGGGCATTACTGTACTATCTAGTGTGATAGATCCTTATTATCAAGGGGAAATTGAGTTGGCTTTACATAATAGAGGTAAAGAAGAATATGTCTGGAATATAGGAGATTCTTTAGGATGTCTCTTAGTACTACCATACCCTGTGATTAAAGTCAATGGAAAATTACAGCAACCCAATTCTGATATGACTGCTAATGGCCTAGACCCTTCAGCTGAGGTGCCTGCTGAGGGCAAGGGAAATACAGAATGGGTGGTGGAAGAAGGTAGTTCTGAATATCAGCTACGACCACATGACGAGCTGCAGAAACGAGGACTATGATTGTTATATTTTTTCATTGTATATGGGCATCATATATTTTTGTTTCCTTCCATTATGAACTGTGAAATGTAAATAAGGTTAATGCATTTTGGTTGTATGTGTGTTAGCGTATCATGTTAGGCACAAAT
>NW_006929121.1:2409-5118 GCF_000298275.1 Orycteropus afer afer
GCAACCCCTCCTTGGGTTTCCGAGGCAGTATCACTATGGAAGTAGGATTGCCCAACCTTCCTTCCGAGGAGTGGCTAGTGGGTTTGAACCGCAGCCGTCTGGTTAGCAGGCAAGTGTCTTAGCCACTATGCTACCAGAGATCAGCTACCAAAAAAATAAAATACTTGGGAATAAATCTTACCAGTAACACACAAGACCTGTACAAAGAAAACTACAAAAGACTACCTCAAGAACCCATAAGAGATCTACATAAATGGAAGAACGTATCATGCTCATGCACAGGAAGATTGAATATTGTGAAAGTGTCAGTTCTACCCAAAGCATTCAATGCCATCCTAATCCAATCATTCAATGCAATCTCAATCCAGATCCCATCAACATTTTTTTAAGGATATGGAAAAACCAATCACTAACTTTATATTGAAAGGAAAGAGATCTCGCATAAGCAAGACCCTCCTGAAGAAGAAGAACAAAGTAGGAGGTCTCACGCTGCCAGATCTCAAAACCTACTACACAGCCACAGTAGTCAAAACTGCCTGGTAATGGTATAATGACAGACACATAGACCAATGGAATAGAATTGAGAACCCAGAAATAGATCCATTGACATATGGTCAGCTGATCTTTGACAAAGGCCCGAAATCCCTTAAATGGAGAAGAGAATATTTGTTTAATAAATGGTGGTGGCAAAACTGGATATCTATTTGCAGAAAAATGAAACAAGATCTGTACCTCATACCATACACAAAAACTAACTCCAGATGGATCAAAGACTTAAATGTGAAACCTATAACTATAGAGTTCCTCAAGGAAAAACTAGGGGCAAATTTAGGGGCCCTAATATATAGCATAACTAGACTATCAAGCATAACTCAAAATGCACAAACAGGAGAAGAGAAACCGGGTGAATGGGATCTTCTAAAATTTAAATTTTTATGTGCTTCCAAAGACTTCTCCAAAAAAGTCAAGGACTTATCTCTAGAATTTATAAAAAACTCCAACACCTCAATTACAAAAAGACAAATAATCCAATTAAAAAATGGGCAGAAGACATCAATAGACACTTTACCAAGGAGGATATTCAGGCACCCAACAAACATATGAAGAAATGCTCACGATCATTAGCCATTGTTGTTGTTGTTGTTTGTCATTGAAACGAGATACCATCTTGCTCCAACACTAGTAGCAAAGTTCAATAAGACAGAAAATAACAAATTCTGGCGAGGATGTGGAGAGATTGGGACTTCCATACACTGCTGGTGGGACTGTAAAATGGTACAACTAGTGTGGAAAGCAGTATGGCGATTCCTTCAAAAGTTTGAATTAGAAATACCATTTGACCCAGCCATTCCATTACTAGGTATATATCCTAAAGAAGTGAGAACCATGACAAGAACAGACATATGCACACCCATGTTCACTGCAGCACTATTTACAATAGCCAAAAGATGGAAACAACCTAGGTGTCCATCAACTGAGGAATGGATAACCAAACTATGGTACATACACACAATGGAATATTATGCATCACTAAAGAATAATGTAGAATCTGCAAAACACTGCATAATGTGGATGAACTTGGAGGACATTATGCTGAGTGAAATAAGTCAATCACAAAAGGAAAAATGTTGTATTAGTCCATTATTGTAAAAGTCAAGGAAAGGTTTATCTATAGAAGGAAATTTTCTTTGTTGGTTACCAGGGGTGGGAGGGGAGGGGAGGGAACATTGTTAGATACATAGAGATAAGTATTGATTTGGGCGAAGAAAAGGGCAATGTACCAAATGTGAGTGATCGACATAGTGGCATTAAGGAAGAGGAAGACATAGAAAGGTACATGGGAGGTACAGACAACAAAGATGAATCCTTTTGCACATACAGTACTGTGTTGTCAGTGAAGGCAGACACGGGCATCCTGGTGGGTAGATGGGTGGACAGGCTGAACTATTAGGTATATCTATGAAGTGCAGAGTGTACCCAAGAACATGTATAGGGATGGCAGACAATGGTTCCATAAGTGTATTTGTATGATCTGAATTCCCAGGTGTACAGTAGGCTGACAAGGGACAAGGTTGTAGTCACTTCTTGGTCACAGCCAGCTACCCAGAGGGACCGAGTGGTTAAACCTGTGGGCTTGGGACCATAGCCACAGGGGATATCAAGCTCAACTGGCATAACATACTACACAAAACATTGTTCTACCTCCTACTTCAGCAAGTAGCAACTGGGATCTTAAAAGCTTGCAAGCAGCCATCTAGATGCAGCGATGGGTCTCTCCTCATCCAGAGCAAAGAAGAATGAATTAAACCAAAGATTCATGTAAACAATTAGTCCTAGCGACTGTTACACCATGCAATTTGCAACCTATATGACTATGAGACCAGAAGAACTAGATGGTGCCTGGTTACCACTGTCAACCACTTGGAGGGGGATCTATGTAGGAGATCCTGGATAGAGAGGGAGAATAATGTGGAACAAAACTCAAAATCATTTGGGGAAGAAAAAAAAAAAGGGGACCAGGTTTGCTGGTCCAATAGAGCCTGGTGGAACCACTGAGACTATGGCCTCTAGCTGCCCTTCAGGTCTGGAAGTGAACCCACACCTGTGGCTTCTAGCCAAACAAAAGATAGGCATAGGAGTTGAACATTTACCTGAGGTAGATAAACTCCTTGGAGAGAACAATCATGGGAGAAAGAAGGGCTGTTTATG
>NW_006929122.1:0-1516 GCF_000298275.1 Orycteropus afer afer
ATTACATAAACAACTGAATAGACCATAAATTTATCTATAGACTTACTTGAAAAAACTATAAGGTATATAAAAACTATGACATATATAAATGGATAAATACACAATTTTTCATTTTCTTCCCTGGAGTAGAGTTTAGAAAAGTTTGCTTTAGGGAAAGTAAATGTATTTTCAAAGCAGTAACTAAAATGTATTCTGTTTATTATTCATAGTGGTGATACAGACTAACAATGTGAGTTGATTTTAAAAAAAGATAATTGCTTTCATACTAGAAACTAAGGCACATATATCATCTCAACATTCATACTATGACATCATACTGTTTTTTGATATAAGTGTATTATTTTGATATAAGAGAGAATAGGATATTGGTCAGTTGTTGTAGGTTGCATTGTAATGCTCTTTATTATTTTCCCACCTTTCATCTTCTTGAGTTCTTTAAATTTCTCCAAATATTTTCAGATCTGCATTAGCTAAGTCTATCATACCTGCACAGTGAATCCAAAGAGCATAATCGGTGTAAGTAAACAGTCCATTCATTTTACAGTGCTCATTTACTTTTACAATGACAACATGATGTTTTGATTCCTGGCCAGTCCTTTCTGAGCTATAGATATTTCTTTCTGGTATGCTTTTTTTCTATTATGCTTTCATTCACTATCTTGGATTTATATAGTGTATATTTCTCCATAAATGTAGTAAACTATCTTTAGCTTAATACATTATATGCTATGTGGGTCTTTCTTTTTATCCAGTTTATTAAGAGTCAGTCCTCTTCCTTCCCTCATGGTTAACACCTAGCACAATGCATTGCATAGAGAATGATTTCAAAATACATTTGTTGAAGAGATGAATGAATGCTAAGTTTTGTCTGAGTTGTAAAGCTCAGGCATGGGAGCACAGTCTTACAGCAGAGGTGGCTTCTAGTGTCGTTAGGAGAGAACATCTGGGGAGGAGAACAAAAAGGGTCTTGGTCTCCCAACTGCTGCTGACAAGCTGCTCCACAGGGCTGAGGAAAAGAGCTTAGAGAGCTTTTACTCAGATGAAGTGCCAAACTTTGACACGGAGCCAAAAGCCAGGGAAGTAATGAGAGCTTTTTAGTACTAAAGCTCTTAAGTGGCTGTTGGATGGACAAGCAGATAGATTTTTAAAAAGATTTCAGAGGCAAAGTCACATGTCTGTGGCAGTGAAGTAGATATTTAATATACCTAAATATCTTAAAATTTCTATATTTCCTCTTCTATTGTGGTTTCAAGGTATTATATAAATAGGCAATGTAAAAATGGAACCATCAATGGAATAATAAAAAAACTATAGGTTTTAACATTAGATGGATGTTGTTGTTGTTATTGTTATTTGCCGTCGAGTCGGCCCCAACTCATAGTGACCCCTCCTTGGGTTTCCGAGGCAGTATTACTACAGAGGTAGGATTGCCCAACCTTCCTTCCGAGGAGTGGCTGGTGGGTTTGAACCGCCAGCCTTCTGGTTAGCAGTCAAGTGCCTTAGGCACTATGCTACC
>NW_006929122.1:2456-5341 GCF_000298275.1 Orycteropus afer afer
GAAGTATGATGCTAGGGAAGACCTTTATTGAACAGGGTCTTATGTTTGTGTAAGAATATTCTCTGGTAGACATGGACAAATAACAGTCTAAGATTCCAAAGCAATAATTTTTGTTTCTCAAAAGATGTGGTTGAGTTATGCAGTTGTGGCCAGTGTCTCAGTGACTCAAGTGCTAGAATAGCACATTGGAGAGAGCCCAAAACCAATGGCTGATACCTCAGTTTATTGAGTACAGGCATACCTCGTTTTATTGAGCTTCACAGCTTCTGTGGGTTGGTTTGTTTGTTTTTTGCAAATTGAAGGTTTGGGGCAATCTTGTGTCTCAAGCAAGTCTAACTGCCACCAAGTCAGATCTGACTCATAGAGATCCCTTCTTGGGTTTCCAAGATGATATTACTATGGAAGTAGATTGCCCAACCTTCCTTCTGAGGAGGAGCTGTGGATCATATTTTCAACGTGGGTGCTTACTTCATGTCTCTGTGTCACATTTTGGTAATTCTCACAATGTTTCAAACTTTTTCATAGTGCTATTGCATTCTTAGTAGACTACTGTATAGTGTAAACATAACTTTTATATGCACTGGGAAACCAAAAATTTCATGTGACTTGCTTTATTGAAATATTCACTTTATTGCAGTGGCCTGGAACCAAACCCACAATATCTGCAAGGTATGGCTGTAATACCATTTTCAAGAAATGAAATTTTATTTTATGTTTTAAAAAAATGAGATATGCTAACTTATGTAACTTGTAGAACCATGGCCATGACTTTTTGGTATTAATGCTATTGGGTAGTTTTTGAGAAAAAGAATCATCCCCAGTGAAAAAGATTAATCTGTTAAAATCAAGAAGTGAGTGCAGGTCCTCATATTTTAAAAGCCTACCTTCTAAGTATAGCAGGTAGTAGAGATGCAACCAGAGCTGAAAAAAATGAGACTTTAATTTTAGAGATCCAAATCAGCCTTATGGGGCAAGTTATTAAAAATCAAAGCAAATCCTATATATAAAAGTGCCTGTGAATCATGTCCAATTTCTTTTTATTGAATATCATAGTGACTTGGCTATACCTATTATTCAAAGTAAAATATGTGCAAACATTTTAAATGCTGTAACTATATATAATTTATGTACTTTGGGTTAAGTGATAGAGAAAGGACTTTGGATTTCTTTCCCCCTCAACTTTCCCAAGTACTAAAGTTGTCTTCCTAGAGAAAGATCACAAAATTGTGTTAAATATGTGTCTTTACTTCTTTCTCTAGAGATCTTTTGAAGGATCTGTTTTGAAAAACCAAGTGTGGTAAAGTAATATGAGTACTTCTTCTCTGCTTTTTTTTCCCCCTACCTTAGGACTTTAACCCTCAGTTTCTCATTAGTTATGTCTTTGCTTTTTTTCATCTGAATGGTGTAATTTATGGTATCTGCTATAAATTTGGCCCAGAAATCATCTGATTGAAATCAGTGCCCAGATACCTTGAATAACATGGCTCCTATTTGGGAGCTCTGGTGGCATAGTGCCTAAGACTTTTGACTTCTAACCAGAAGGCTGGCAGTTCAAAACCACCAGCCACTCCTCGGAAGGAAGGTTGGGCAATCTACTTCTGTAGTGATATTGCCTTGGAAACCCAAGGAGGTCCAACTCGACAGCAGTGATTTGAATTTGGGAAACATCCTTGAAACCACAAACTTGATTTTGGGTCAAAAACGTGGTACCCTCAATCAAGAAATTGAATAGAGCCAAACACCTTCAATGCTGGAAAATACACCTTTCCCTCAAAATACCAATTAGGATAAATGGGGAAAAACATCAAAAGTGAGATGAGCATAGGATTTGAAATCAGAGAGACCTGATTCAAAGTCAAGAAGTCACATTTATTAGGTACATGACCTTGGACTAGTTTCTTAACTTTCCTAAAATAAGGATTAAATAATATATATGTTAATTGTCTTCACATATGTCTTAATTTGGACTTCCCAAAGAAGCAGACCCTGAGACAGGAGGATTCAAGTGATAGTAGTTTATTACCCAGGTAGAGGAGATACTGGTAGGGAAGTAAAGAAATGAGACAAGGCAAGGTAGATAAGCAGATAAAGGCTGTGTAATCAAGCCAATTATCATAGAAGTGGGGAGCTCTGGTAGCATAGTGGCTAAGACACTTGCCTGCTAACCAGACAGCTGGCGGTTCAAACCCACCAGCCACTCCTCAGAAGGAAGGTTGGGCAATCCTACTTCCGTAGTGATACTGCCTCGGAAACCCGAGGAGGGGTCGCTATGAGTCGGGTTTGACTCGACGGCACATAACAACAACAACAACATCATAGAAGTGACTGGAACTTAAACTCTCCTGGAAAATTCTGAGAACCTATGTAAAACATACATGTCAGAGTCATCCTACTCAACAAGAAAGAATGCTTAGGTGTTTATCCACCAACTCCATCAGGCATTGGTTGAGGGCCACTCCAGGATATTAATTCACTGACACTTCTAGCCTGTCTTGCTGGCAGGCAGAGAAATGGAGTTCATATAGTTGGAAGTGAGGCCAATGTGAACCGGGTGGTAAGAGCAAGAGAATGTAGGGACATCAGTAACATCTGCTGCAGTACACCTCTTGCATCAGTGAAATCCACTCATTCCCTCTGTAAGTTTCTCTGAGTCCTTTAATTGATTCTTCTTTTTCTTTTTTTTTTAAATTGTGATTTGGGTGAAAATTTACAGAGCAAATAGATTTTCCATATAGCAGTTCACATACACTTTGTCTCATGACATTGACCACAATTTACCACAATGCAACATCTCCCCTCCTACTTCCTCCCAATAGTTACCTCTTCCCTGTGTCCATGTCTCCATGCACTCCTGCCCTCTGAGCTGTCTCCCTGTGCACAAGCAG
>NW_006929123.1:0-5358 GCF_000298275.1 Orycteropus afer afer
ATCCTACTTTCGTAGTGATACTGCCTCAGAAACCCAAGGAGGGGTCACTATGAGTCGGGTTTGACTCGACGGCACATAACAACAACAACAACAACAACAACAAATCATTGGAGGGGAGCTCGGGTAGCGTAGTGGCTAAGGCACTTGAGGGCTAACCAGAAGGCTGGCAGTTCAAACCCACCAGCCACTCCTCGGAAGGAAGATGGTGCAATCTACTTCCGCAGTGATTTTGCCTCGGAAACCCAAGGAGGGGTCGCTATGAGTCAGGTCTGACTCGACGGCACATAACAACAAGAACAACAATCATTGGAGAGGGACATCGTGCTTAATAGAATGGAGGGTCAGCAAAAAAGAGGGAGACTCAATGAGATGGCATATACATAAGGTCACCATTAGTAAGAGTTGACTTAATGGCACCTAACAACAACAAGGAAATGGAATTTCATTATGTAAACTTTAAATGCACAAACCTTGTGTTAATTAGCCCACCTCACTATACAGGCATATGGGTATGGGTATGTAGGTAGACTAGATTCTCTTGTAAAGTAGGGTCTGGCTTTCTCCTTGCTCAAAATAAATTGTGCCTCAGGCAGAGTCTGACTCAATCATAAGGCAACAGTACATTTCTTCCACACTACTATTGATCCAGATAGTGCTATCTGTGTTGTAGAAGTGATTTAATAATGAATAACACAGATTAATAGGTAGATGTGTGCTTATAAGTTAATGTGGAACAATGACTTAAGTATCCTTGCCTTTACTTGTATTTATACATGCACCCATATTTAACTGTGGTTAACCAAACCATATCCATTGTCATCAAGTCCAACTGAGGGGAGAATGAATGGTAAAAGGACCAGAGTTCAATGTGGGATATTGTTGTTAGGTGCTATTGAGTTGTTTCTGACTCACAGTGACCCTAAGTACAATGGAATGAAACACTGCCTGATCCTGCACCATCCTCACAGTCCTTGCTATGTGTGAGCCCATGGTTGCAGCCACTGTGTCAGTCTATAATAGTATAAACAGATTAGAATTTCTCAGAGATGAGTATGTGTTCCAACTTCATAACTTAAAGCTCCATATTAATCTTGTTCAATTTAAACACTGTCTTATTCTACTACTTGTAGCCATAATCACATAACTATACTGCCCCTGCAACCACATTCCTAAGATCATAAAACCAAGACAGGAACAGCTCATAGGACAGGGCAATCACATTCCTCAGATCCTGAGACCAAGGAAATAACAAATGTAAAGTTACTACTCAGATGGCATTTTCTGATTAACAGGCCATTTTTCAGATGTCTTCTAGCCTACTACCCACGGTCAGTGTTAACCAGTTTTGGAGCCTGCTCACTCCTGCCCTCCTTTATGGCCTGATGAACTAAGATGGCTGATCTAAGATGAGACCAAGACTTGAACCAAGAACAAACAGCAGAATATACCTGCACAAAAGAAGTCATGGCATCCATGTTGAAACCCACACTCCATCTTAGAAAGAGATTGCACATGCACCTAGCCTGAAGGAAGTATAAGGTGTTTTGAAATCACATACCCCATGGCCTTAAAACTATCATAAAACAACCCTAGCCTTTAAGGCTTGGGGAGACACACATGGCATTGCCTCTGGCCCTGTGTGTCTCTACCTTGCAAGGTGTGGTAGTTAAGTTTCTGTGTCAACTTGGCTGGGCCTAGTTGGGTGGCTAGGCAGCTGGATGTAGTTATTCCCCATGATAAGATTGGTAATTAACTCCATGGTGGAATCTATTGGAGCAGCTGAGTAGCTGCTTTAAGGATGTGGTCTGCTTCCAGTATATGAGAAGCAACTTTGAGGAAGGTCTCCAGCTTATGGCATGCTTGAACCCTGCATGCAGTCAAGCTGTTGTTCAGTAGCCTGCTGTACTTTGCCGATTTTGGGACTTTCAACAGACTTGAATCAATGGCCTGCTGTGTGGTTTGGTACTATTGGGACCGTGCCTTTTCACTTGTTGACCTTGGGTTTGTCAGCCTCAGCAGCCAGCAGCTGCCTGAGTGAAGAGATGCCTCTAGCTCCAGTGGGCCAGGAGCAAGAGGCAGAGCTGAAGTCCAAGGTCAAGGGGCTTTCACCCAGCCCCTAGAGGCTGGCATTTTGAACTCAGATTTTTAGCCTCCAAAACTGTAAGAGAATAAACTCCTGTTTGTTTGAGTCATTCCATTTGTGATATATTCCTGTCAGAGCTGCACTAGGCAGCCAAAACACTATCCTCTTATTAAATTTCTATCCTCTTATTAAATTTCTCTCTGAGCCATAGCTGACCTTCTAGTCATTATTTCAGAATCCAACCTATAACAAGTCCATCTTGATGAAGGTCTTTCTCTTTTTCACTGACCTTCTATTTTTCCAAGCATGATGTGCCCAGGGTCTTGTCCCTCCTAATAACACATCCAAAGTAAATTAGAGGAAGTCTCGTCATCTTCTCTTTTAAGGAACATTCTGCCTGTACTTCTTCTAAGACAGACTTGTTTGCTCTTCTGGCAATCCACGGTACATTCAGTATTCTTCACCAGCACCATAATTCTAATACATCAATTTTGTTCAGTCTTCCTTATTCATTGTCCAGTTTTCCCATGTGTATGAGGAGATTGAAAATACTATGACTTGCGTGTGATATTAATGATATTGTTCTATAATTTTCATATTCTTTTGATAACCTTTCTTTGGAATGGACATGAGTATGGATCTCTTCCAGTCAGGTGGCCAGGTAGCCGTCTTGCAGATTTCTTGGTATAGATGAGTATTTCCAACATTGGATCATTTGTTGAAACATCTCCATTGGTATTCTGTCAATTCTTGTAGCTTTGTTTTTTGCCAGTGCTTTCAGTGCAGCTTGGACTTCCTCCTTTAGTATCATTGGTTCTTGATCATATACTACCTTCTGAAATGACTGAACACTGACCAATTCTTTATGTACAATGACACTGTATTTCCTTCATCTCTTTTATTTTTTAATTTTTAAAAATTGTGATTTAGGTGAAAGTTTACCGAGCAAATTCATTTTCTATACTGCAATTCATATACCTTTTGCTTCATGATATTGCCTGCAATGCCCACTCCATCATCTTCTTTTGATGCTTCCTGCATCATTCAAAATTTTGCCCATAGAGTCCTTCAATATTGCAACTTGAGTTGATGGAGAAGCTCAGTATCATCAGTTAGAACAATGCCAGGGACTGAATGCAGTACAGACCATCAATTGTTCTTATGGAAGTTCTATTTGAAGCTGAAGAAAATTAAAACAAGTCTACAAGAGCCAAAGTATGACCTAGAGTATATACCACCTGAATTTAGAGGCTATCTCAAGAATAGATTAGATTCAGATCTGAGTTCCGGTAAGATGACGGAATAGGCAGAAAGACTGCACAGACCCTCTTCAACAAAGAAAAGGGGAACCAATTAACACAGATACAGAAGATAATCCTGGAGCCCTGAGCTTTGAAGGGAAGGATATAGAAGCGGACTAAACTCCAACTAGTAGAAGAATTTCCAGGAAAACACCAAAAAGGAGACATATAGAACTGTGGTCTGGCAGTGATCCTGATGGCACAGACAGCTTGGATATTGCTGAGTGGCGTTAGGACTTAAGAATTAACCTAAAAGTCAGCCCTACTTGCCAAGGGCTGCATAGAGGACTGCTCCGGTGGCTGGGGAATAAAAAGGGAAGCAGCAAAAAGGAAGATGGATTGAGCTGTGGACTTTTGCCTGTCTGAAGGGTGCAGCCATTTTGAATGTCTACAAGCAGTTTGGCCATTTTGGATATTTAAAGTGACAGTGTTCTCTCAGATTCCAGGGACTTAAGAACAGGCTCCACTGGCCAGGAACCACAAGGATATTCTGGACGCTGACGACTGTAAAGGTGCAACATTCCTATTGTTACTCTTATACCCCACACCCTCTTGGTGAACGGAGGTTTGGCCATCCCTCACTCCCACCCACTGTCTAGGCCCGCAGGAACTCCATCCCAGTCTGTATGCTCAGACAGAGCCTGCGTGCCCTACCCCTATTTTTTTTCCTTTTTTTTTGCCCTACCCCTATTTTTTTTCCTTTTAGTTTGTTTTTGTCTGTTTTAAAACTACTACTATTATTATTACTATCGTCCTTTTTATTATTATTCTTTATTCTTCCCTTCCCAGGTTCTACTTTTCAGCTTTTTCTCTTTTCCTTCTTCCTGGTTCCAATTTTTTTTTTCTTTCTCATGGTTAACCCTGTTCCTTGTTTTTCTTTTTGTTTTTCCCATTTTTTTTCTTCATTATTCTCCTACTCTACCTTTTTTCTCTTATTGCCCTCTCCCCAGATATTACAGTGTTTTTTCTTTTCTTTTTTTTTTTTGGTTATTGTTCCTGTATGATTACACAGTGTGTTTTTTGTCCACTTGCTTTTACTTTTTTGATGCCTATTCAATTGTTATTTTTGTCTGAGTGGGAGACAGCAACAGTCCCCATATGACACAACTACACCCATACCTCCTGTAGTTTCACTTACTGAGAACCACCACTTCCTTCTCCAACAACAGGCCAACAATAAACATCCACCAAGAAGAGTCTGACTCACCATCAGCTGCTCTTCACAGTTAACAGAGATCTAAATACAACAACATCACAATGTCTCTGAGACAACAGACCATCACAGTCCACACAACAAAGCAAGATAAAGTGGTAGAAACAAGGGAGCAGGTTACAGACCCAGGGCACATCCCTGAAGAAGAAACAGCAATGGAACTCCCTGATAAGGAATTCAAAGGAATTATATTTAGGTATCTTCAAAGGATTGAGAGACCAAGGAAAACACAGACAAAACCCTAGAAGAATTTTGGAAGAAAATACAAGAACAAAATGTCAAAATAAATGAAAAATTAGAAATGATTCAAAATCTAAAGATAGAAATCCAGAAGGCTAACACTAAATTGTCAGAAATAGATAACACATTGAAAGGACAAAGGAGTAGAAATGATGCAATGGAAGACAGAGTTAATGAGACTGAAGACAAATACTTGAATACTTCTTTGGAAAGGGATCAATCAGAAAAAAGATCAAAACAAAATGAAGAAAGACTAAGGTTCATGTGGGATACCATCAAAAAAAATAACCTACGTGTCATTGGAATTCCAGAACAGGAAGAGAAAAACAAAACCACTGAGAAAATTGTCTAAGATCTGTTGGAAGAGAACTTCCCTGATATGAAGAAAGATGAGAATATAACCACTCAGGAAGTCCAACAAACTCCAAACAGGATAGACCCCAAAAGAAAATCACCAAGACATATCATCATCATCAAACTCATCAAAACCAAAGACAAAGAAAGAATCCTGAAAGCAGCAC
>NW_006929124.1:0-1348 GCF_000298275.1 Orycteropus afer afer
TTCTGATCAAATTGACTTTAAGACAAAAACTACCATATGAGACAAGGAAGGACATTATATAATGATTAAAGGATCAATTGAACATGAAGATATAATTGTAATAAATATCTATGGACCCAATGAAAGAGCTCCAAAATACATAAATCAGACATTAAAAGAGTTGAAAAGCCAAATAGATGACTCCACAGCCATAGTGAGAGACTTTAATACACACTTTCTTTGAAACATAGAACAACTGGAAACAAACTCAACAAAGATGCAGAAGAGCTAAACAATACAATCCACTAACTTGACCTTACAGACATCTACAGAGCATGTCATCACACAGCAACACAATATATATTCTTTTCCTGTGCACATGGAACATTTTCCAGGATAGACCATATGTTAGTCCACAAAGCAAGCCTTCATAAATTTAAAAACATTGAAATACTACAAAGCATCTTCTCAGATCATAATGCTATCAAACGGGAAATCAACAATAGGAAGATCAACAGAAAAAGAGTAAACACATGGAAACTGAACAACACCCTCCTTGAGAAAGACTGGGTAAGAGAAGAAATCAAAACTGAAATTAAAAAATTCCTTGAATCAAATGAGAATGAAAACACAACATACCAAAATCTTTGGAACACAGCAAAAACAGTGATCAGAGGCCAATTTATAGCAATAAATGCACACATCAAAAAAGAAGAAAGAGCCAAAATCAACACTTTAAACCAACATCTCCAACAATTAGAAAAAGAACAGGAAGAAAAGCCTACAGTCACCAGAAGAAAGGAAATAATCAAGATTTGAGCAGAAATCAATGAAACAGAAAATAGAAGGGCAATAGAAAATGATGAACAAGACCAGAAGTTGTTTTTTTAAAAGATCAATGAAATTGACAAACCAATGACAAATTTAACAAAGAAAAAGAGAAAATACAAATAACATGAATGAGAAAGGAAATGGGTGACATCACAACAGGACCAACTGGTCTAATACCAGGTTATAATAATAGTATCATATAATATTATATAATAATAATAATAATATAATATCTGTTGTAATATCAGGATACTATGAAGAACTGTATTACAACAAATTTGAAAATCTGGAAGAAAGGGACAGATTTCTACAAAAACACCATTTACAAAAGCTAAAACAGATTGATTTGGAAAAGTTGAACAGGTCCATCACAAAAGAAGAAATTGAACATGTCATCAAAAAATTACCAACTAAAAAATCTCCTGGCCCAGACGGTTTCACCAGAGAATTCTACCAAACATTCAGAGAATAACTGACACCAATCCTACTCAAACTATTCCAAAACATAGAAAAGGATGGAATCCTCCCTAACTCATTT
>NW_006929124.1:3493-4105 GCF_000298275.1 Orycteropus afer afer
TGCAGAAAAATGAAACAAGATCTGTACCTCACACCATACACAAAAACAAACTCCAAATGGATCAAAGACTTAAATGTGAAACCTAAAACTATAGAATTCCTCAAGGAAAAACCAGGGGCAAATTTAGGGGCTGTAATGTAGGGCATAAATAGAATATCAAGCATAGCTCAAAATGCACCAACAGCAAAAGAGAAACCAGATGATTTGGACCTTCTAAAGATTAAATTTTTATGTGCTTCCAAAGACCTCTCCAAAAGAGTCAAAAGAAAACCTACAGATTGGGAAAAAATATTTGGTAAGGACATATCTGACAAGGGACTTATCTCTAGAATTTATAGAAAGCCCCAACACCTCAATAAGAAAAAGACAAACAATCCAATTAAAAAATGGGCAGAAAATATGAATAGACACTTCACCAAGAATGGTATTCAAGCTACCAACAAACATATAAAGAAATACTCATGATCACTAGCTATTGTTGTTATTGTTGTTATTTGCCATCGAGTCGGCCCCGACTCCTAGCGAACCCTCCTTGGGTTTCCGAGGCAGTTATCACTATGGAAGTAGGATTGCTCAACCTTCCTTCCGAGGAGTGGCTGGTGGGTTTGAACT
>NW_006929124.1:5711-6982 GCF_000298275.1 Orycteropus afer afer
GCAATTTACCAAATGTGAGTGATCAATATGGTGGCATTGAGGAAGAGAAAGACATAGAGAGGTACATGGGAGGTACAGACAATAAAGATGAACCCTTTTGCACATACAGTACTGTGTTGTCAGTGAAGGCAAACATGGGTATACAAAGTTCCCGTAAGATGGTGGACTAGGCAGAAAGACTCCACAGACCCTCTTCAACAAAGAAAAGAGAAACCAATTAACACAGACACAGAAGATAATCCTGGACCCCCGAGCCTTGAAGAGAAGGATATAGAAGTGGACTAAACCCCAACTAGCAGAAGAATTTGTGTGAAAATACCAAAAACGGAGACATACGGAGCTGTGGTCTGGCAGTGATCCTGAGCAATCCTGATGGCACAGACAGCTTGGAGATTCCCGAGTGGTGGTAGGACCTGAGAATTAACCTGAAAATCAGTCCTGCTAGCCAGGGACTGCACAGAGGACTGTGCACAGTGGCTGGGGAATAAACGGAGAAGGTGAAGAGAAAGGTGGGCTGAGCTGTGGACTTTTGCAGGTCCAGAGGGCACCGCCATTTTGAATGTTACAAGTGGCTTTACCATTTTGGATATTTAAAGAGACAGCACTCTCCAAGATTCCAGGGGCTTAAGAAGAGGTTCAGCTTTCCAGCAACCCCAAGGACACTCCGGACTTGCAAGAGTGAAAAGGTACCACATTCCTCTTGTTACTCTTATATGCCCCACCCACTTGGCGAACAGAGGTGTGGCCATCCCCCAGTCCCACCCACCTTCTGGGCCCACGAGAATTCCATCACAGTCTATGTGCTCAGGCGGAGTCTGGGTGCCCTGCCCTCTTTTCCACTGAGTTTTTTTTCTTCTTTTTATTATTTTTTTGCTTTTTTTTTTCTGGTGATTAGTTTGCTTCTATTTATCTGTTTTAAAACAACTATTATTAATAATACTTTTGTCCTTTTTACTATTAATCTTACTCTTTCCCTCCCATGTCCTAGTTTTCAGCTTTTTTTCTTTTCCCTGTTCCTGGTTGAAAATTTTATTATTACCATTGTTTTTAATTTAATTTTTTTTTTCTTTTTTTCCCCTTTGTTCTCATGAATAACCACATTCCTTGTTTTTCTTTTTGAATTTTTCCCATTTTTTTTTCTTTATTATTTTCTTTCTCTACCTTTCTGCTCTTAGTGCCCTGTTGTTGTTGTTGTTGTTATGTGCCATCGAGTCGGCCCCGACTCATAGCGACCCCTCCTTGGGTTTTCGAGGCAGTATCACTACGGAAGT
>NW_006929125.1:0-661 GCF_000298275.1 Orycteropus afer afer
GTTCTGATCTCTGCTCTGTCATGAGCGTGTTGGTGACAAAGCCCCTCCCTGGGCCTCTTTCATCTGCACAAGGAAGGGGTTGGGCCTGATGATCACCGACTTCCTTCAAGGCTCCAAAATCAGACATGGAGCGCATGCACGGCTGAGGCCTGGTCACCCTGGGGCACCAGGCTCTCTGGTTTAGGGTTGGTTCATAAGGACAGAGGCCAGTGGGGACGCAGGTGGACGAACACCCAGTTCCCACTCCCAGCCATCGCCACCCCAAACCGGTGCCCATCTCTCCCACCTGCCCCAAAGGACACAGAAAGGGAGGGGCTTCCCAGGCCCAAATGGGCCTCTGTGGGCTCGGCTCAGGGCACACAGCTCCAGGCCCAGAGGAGAGGCTGCAGCTTCAGTAGTGTAGCCATTGACATGACGTCCAAATCACATAACGTCCTATTTCACAGAGCAGACTGTGGGCCTTAGACAACCCGTGACTGTGTGTAGTGTATCAAAACCAAAATCAACCCACCGCCATGGAGTAGATCCTGACCCATAGTGACCCTGTGTGGAAGAAGTAGAACTGTCCCACAGGGTTTCCAAGGCTACAAATCTTTACGGAAGCAGACTGCTTCATCTTTCTCCTGCAGAGCAGTTGGTGGGTTTGAACTGTTGACCCCTT
>NW_006929125.1:1016-1986 GCF_000298275.1 Orycteropus afer afer
AGAAAGAGGCCAGATCTGGCCTGTGGGCTCTGGTTTGCTGAGCCCTGGGTGACGGACTGAGCGGAGCCTTGAGGGTCTTCTTTCCCCTGTGGATGTACAGTTTTTCTTGCACGTTTGCTGAAAAGACTGTTCTTTCACCGTTTTGCAATTTTGTGTTTCATTTACCACAGACTGCCTGCAAAAATACTGTTCAGCTCTGGTTTTTCGGAAATGTCCTTTTTGAGCAAAGGAAATTTCCAATCGCTCTTGGTTGCAGGGAGTTTTTATCAGGAATGGATGTAGGATTTTGTCAAATACTTTTGGGGATCTATAGAGATGATCATACACTTCTTTGTTTTTAATATCTGATATAGTTAAGCTGGTTTTTGAATGTTAAACCAGCCTTGTATTACTGAGGTAAGCCCCACTTGGGCATGATGCATTAATTATCCTTCTTAGATATTGGACTCGATTTGCTGTAATTTTAACAGAATTATTAAGTCTGTGTTCATGTGGATATTGGCTTGTAGCTTTCTTTTCTTGTAGAATCTTTATCTGTTATTGGTCTTGTCATCTTCTGCTTTGGGGATAGTGTGTTCTATCAATGTCTGTAAAGTCAAGTTAGTTGATAGTGTTGCTCAGATCTTTATCCTCATTTATTTTCTG
This sequence comes from Orycteropus afer afer, assembly GCF_000298275.1. NCBI lineage: Eukaryota > Metazoa > Chordata > Mammalia > Tubulidentata > Orycteropodidae > Orycteropus > Orycteropus afer. The sequence goes on from NW_006929125.1 coordinate 1,662, forward strand.
TTTACTTGTTTTATCAGTTACTGAGAGAGGAGTTTTTAAATCTCTGACTACAATTGTGGGCTTGTCTAATTTTCATTCACTTCTATCTGTTTTTACTTCAGTATTTTGAAGCTCTGTTGCTTGGTGCATAAATATTTATGAATGCTATGTTCTCTTATAGGCTGCCATTTTTATCTTCAGTATTTGACCTCCTTTATCCCACATAACATTCTTTGCTCTAAAATTTACACTGTCTGACATTCATATACATAGTCCAGCTTTCTTTTGATTAGTATTAGCATCATACATCTTTTTCCATCTTTTTACTTAACATATTGTGTCTTTA
>NW_006929125.1:3267-4969 GCF_000298275.1 Orycteropus afer afer
CCAGTGCAATATGATGTCTGATTTCTTGGCTGCTGTTTTCATTGCTGTTGATGGTGGATCCAAGTAAAATGAAATCTTTGACAACTTCAATCTTTTCTCCATTTATCTTGAGATTTAAAACAACTTAAATTTGTGTAAGTTGATTATGTTGAGGTTGTGGCTATCATCTTACTATTTGTTTTCTATTAGTTCCATCTCTGTTCCAAATTTCATTTTTGTGTGACAATTTTTATAATTCCAATTTTTTTCTTGGCTTATTCACTGTAATTATGTATTTTGTTGTTTTGGTCATTGCTCTAGAATTTGTCTTCTCTATCTCTAACATAGTCTACATTCGAGTGTATTATATTATGCCACTTCACATACATTGTAATACTATGATACTCTGCTTCTATTTCTCCCGGCCTTTATGCTATTGCTGTCATACATTCTCCGTGAGGTATATTAAGCCCAGAATAGTTTGCAATCATTAATCAAACAGCCAATTATCTTTTAAAGAGATTAAAGTTTTAAAATTATTTTTCAAAGTAATGAAACAAAATATGTATTACTTGTTCATGGAAAACCAGTCTTGTCTATAAACTTTCACTCACATCACAATAAAAAGTTAGAAAACATTGCCTTTGAGATTTCCAATTCTTTATATATTGTTGTTGTTTGTTGTTATGTGCAGTCGAAGTTGGACCTGACTCATAGCGACCCCTCCTTGGGTTTCTGAGACAGTATCACTATGGAAGTATATGGCCCCATCTTCCTTCTGAGGATTGGCTGGTGGATTTGAACCGCCAGCCTTCTGGTCAGCAGTCAAGTGCTTTAGGCACTATGCTACCAAAGCTCTTTATATATTAGGCTGCTTGAATGTTTTCTGCAGTATACTGACGCCACTTTCTTTTGTTTTAAATGTTCTGTTCTTCTGTGTTTCATTATGAACAATTTCTATTGTTTTCTCTTTGAGTTCATTAATCTTTTCTACTGTAATGTTTAACCTGTTGACAATCTCATCTAATGTATCATTCATCTCAGACATTGTAATTTTTGCTTTTAGAAGTATGATGTGGGTCTTTTTATATTTTTCCCATCTGTATTTAACTTTTTGAACATACAGGATACAATCATAGCCGTTTTAATGTCTCTGGTTATTATTATCATTTTTTTTTATCTCTTGGTTGTTTTCTATTAATTGATTTCTCCCCATATGGCCATATATTCCTGCTCTTTTGTATGCCTGATTATCTTTGACTGGGTATCAGATAATGTGGATTTTGAATTTTTGAATACTAGATATTTTTGCATTCCTGTAAATATTCTTTGTTCTGTGATGCAGTTAAGATACTTACAAATAAAAGCTAAATATTCCTACAGATATATTTTTTCTTGGGAAAAAAAAGGCTAATTCTAAACTATGTATGAACAAAAGGATCAAGAACACTTGATAAAGAGGAATTATGCTACCAGATATCAATAATCATTATAACTTTATAATAAATAATACAGTATGCTAATCAGTGCAAGAATTGACAACAGAGATAGAAAGAACCGATGAAAGATCCCAGAAAACAGACCCCACATATATAATCATTGATTTATGAAAGAAGTGATTTTATAGAAGAGAAGTATTATCCTTCAGCAACTGATATTGATTAAATTAGAAAACCTAGGGAAAAAAATAGATTTTGATCCCTTCTTTATATCATATACAGAG
>NW_006929126.1:0-817 GCF_000298275.1 Orycteropus afer afer
GAAACCAGTTAACACAGACACAGAAGATAATCCTGGACCCATGAGCCTTGAAGGGAAGGATATAGAAGTGGACTAAACCCCAACTAGCAGAAGAACTTGCGTGAAAATACCAAAAAAGGAAACAGACGGAGCTGCAGTCTAGCAGTGATCCAGAGCAATCCTGATGGCATAGACAGCTTGGAGATTCCCGAGTGGTGGTAGGACCTAAGAAATAATCTAAAAATCAGCCCTGCTAGCCAGGGACTGCACGGAGGACTTCTCTGGTGACTAGGGAATAAACGGAGAAGGTGAAGAGAAAAGAGGGCTGAGCTGTGGACTTTTGCCAGTCCTGAGGATGCCGCCATTTTGAAGGTTTAAAAGCAGCTTGACTGTTTTGGATATTTAAAGAGACAGTGCTCTCAAAGATTCCTGGGACTTAAGAATACGTTCTGCTTTCCAGCAACCCCAAGGACATTCCAGACCTGCCGGACTGAAAGGTGCGACATTCCTCTTGTTAGTCTTATACCCCACACCCACTTGGTGAACGGAGTTGTGGCCATCCCCCACTCCCACCTACCTTCTGGGCCCACAGGAACTCCATCACAATTTGTGTGCTCAGACATAGCCTGGGTGCCCTGCCCTGTCCTCCACTGATTTTTTTTTCTTTGTTCTCTTTTCTTATTTTTTTCTTTTTTGCTTTATTTTTCTGGTGATTAGTTTGCTTGTATTTGTCTGTTTCAAAACAATTATCATTAATAATACTTTTGTCCTCTTTACTATTACTCTTAATCTTCCCTTCTCAGGTCCTAGTTTTCAGCATTTTTTCTTTTCCCTGTTC
>NW_006929126.1:2948-3765 GCF_000298275.1 Orycteropus afer afer
GAACCCCAAACAGGATAGACCCCAAAAGAAAATCACCAAGACACATCATCATCAAACTCATCACAATCAAAGACAAAGACAGAATCCTGAAAGCAGCATGGGAAAAACAAAAAGTTACCTACAAAAGACAGCCAGTAAGAATAAGCTCTGATTTCTCAGCTGAAACCATGCAAGCGAGAAGGCAATGGTATGGTATATATAAAACCCTGAAAGAGAAAAATTTTCAACATAGAATTATATACCCAGCAAAATTGTCCCTCAAATATGATGGTGACATTAGGAGATATCCATCCAGATTAGCAGAAACTAAGGGAATTTCTTAAAACCAGACCAGCTTTACAAGAGATGCTAAAGAGAGTCCTTTGAACAGAGAATCAAAAATAACGAATAACAACCGACGATTGATATATAAGATGACATAACCTCTGTGCTCTGGGGAGCGTGGGGGTGAGTGAAAACACATGCCTGCATTCAGGCACACTGGTGAGCACAGTGGGCCGCTTTCCCATTCAAGAGCCTAAAAAAAAAAGCAGCTATGGACATGTCCAAAATAAAATGAGCTTACAAGATTGTAAACAGGGAACCAGAGACATCAATTGGCAAGTGAGGACCACTACAAACAAAGAGGGAAAAGACTGTGTAGTTAAAGAACTTCTAAATGGTGAGGAAGTTAAGAGAGTTGCAAGATAGAATGGACTGTTCTAAACACAGGGAGAAAATTATAAATAATAGGGTAACCACAAAAAAATACCACATCATAATAAAAAATAGGACAAGCACAAATATTGAACATATACTAAAAAAACAACAGCAACAA
>NW_006929126.1:5280-6115 GCF_000298275.1 Orycteropus afer afer
TTGAACAGGCTCATCACAAAAGAAGAAATTGAACAGTTCATCAAAAAATTACCAACTAAAAAAAGTCCTGGCCCACATGGTTTCACTGCAGAATTCTACAAAACATTCAGAGAAGAACTGATACTAATCCTACACAAATTACTCCAAAACATAGAAAAGGATGGACTCCCCCCTAACTCATTTTATGAAGAAAGCATAACCTTAATACCAAAACCAGGCAAAGACATCACTCAAAAGAAAGACTACAGACCAATATCCCTCATGAATATAGCTGCAAATATCTTCAAGAAAATCCTAGCCAATAGACTGCAACAACATGTCAAGAAAATCATTCATCATGACCAAGTGTGGCTCATATCAGGTGTATGCAGATATGGTTCAACAGTAGACAAACAATCAACATCATCCACCATGTAAATAAAACAAAGGAGAAGAACCACATGATCATATCAATTGATGCAGAAAAGGCATTTGAATAAAATCCAACACCCATTCCTGATCAAAACTCTCAGCAAAATAGGAATACAAGGGGCATTCCTAAACATAATAAAGGGCATTTATGCAAAACCAACAGCCAACATTATGCTCAATGGAAAGACTGAAACCATTCCTCTTGAGAATAGGAACCAGACAAGCATGCCTGCTATCACCACTTCTATTCAACATTGTACTGGAAGTCCTAGCCAAGGCCATAAGACAAGAAAAGGAAATCAAAGGCATCCCAATTGGTAAGGAAAAAGTCAAACTATCCCTATTTGCTGATGATATGATCCTATACCTAGAAAACCCAAGACTCAGACAAAAATCTACTAGAACTGAGAGATTTAGCATCGTG
>NW_006929127.1:0-597 GCF_000298275.1 Orycteropus afer afer
CAGGTTCCTCATGAGTACAATTAAGTGTTCTGGAATTCCCATTCTTCTCAATGTTATCCACAATTTGTTATGATCCACACAATTAAATGCTTTTCATAGTCAATAAAACACAAGTAAACATTTTTCTGGTATTCTTTGTTTTCAGCCAAGATCCATCTGACATTAGCAATGATATCCCTTGTTCCATGTCCTCTTCTGAATCCAGCTTGCATTTCTGGAAGTTCTCTGTCAATACACTGCTGGAACTATTTTTGAATTATATTCAGCAAGATTTTTCTTCTGTGCAATATTAATGACATTGTTTGATAATTTCCACATTGTGTGGGATCACCTTTCTTTGGAATGGGTACAAATATGGATCTTTTCCTGTCAGTTGGCCAGGTAGCTGTCTTCCAAATCTCTTGGCACAGCCGAGTGAGTATTTTTCAATTCCCCCAGTGAGTGCTGAGTGAGTGGCATCCATTTGCTGAAACATCTTAATGGGTATTCCGTCAGTTCCTAGACCCCCTTTTTTTTTCCCCCAATTCCTTCAGTGCAGCTTCAACGCCATTGGTTCTTGATCATATGCCACCTCCTGAAATGGATGATCATCTACCA
>NW_006929127.1:847-3124 GCF_000298275.1 Orycteropus afer afer
CCTTTTTAATGACCTTTTGTTTTCTTCGTAGATTCATTCCACAATTCCTCTGGTTTTCAGTCATTGGTGTTCAATGCATCAAGTCTGTTCTTTAAATGGTCTCTAAATTCAGGAGGGATATATTCAAGGTTATATTTTGGTTCTTGTGGACTTATTTTAATTGTCTTTAACTTCAACTTGAACTTGCATTTGAGCAGTTGATATTCTGTTTCACAGTCAGCTCCTGGCCTTGTTTTGGCTGAAGATATATCGCTTCTTGCCACAGATGTAGTCAATCTGATTGCTGTGTACTCCAGCTGGTGAAGTCCATATGTATAGCCTCTGTTTGTGTTGTTGAAAAAAGGTATTTGCAATGAATAAGTGATTGGTCTTGCAAAATTTTATCATGTTATCTCCAGCATTATCTCTATCACCAAGGCCAAATTTTCTAACTACCAGTGGTTCTTCTTTGTTTCCAACCTTTGCATTCCAATCACCAATGATAATCAACACATCTTGATTGCTTTTTCAGTCAATTTCAGACTGCAGAAGTTGGTAAAAGTTTTCAGTTTCCTCATCTTTGGCTTTGGTGGTGGGTGTGTAAATTTTAATAATAGTAGTAGTATCTGGACTTCCTTGTAGGCATGTGGATATTATTGTATCACTGACAGCATTGTACTTCAGGATAGATCTTGAAACATTCTTTGTGATGATGAGTACCACGCCATTTCTCTTCAACTTGTCATTCCCAGTACAGTAGATCATATGGTTGTCTGATTCAGAATGGCCAAAACCAGTCCATTTCAGCTCAGTAATGCCTAGGATATCAATCTTTATGCCTTCCATTTCATTTTTGACAACCCCCAATTTTCCTAGGTTCATACTTCATACATTCCATGTTCCAGTTATTAATGGATGTTTGCAGCTGTTTCTTCCCATTTTGAGTCATGACATGTCAGCAAATGGAGGTCCCAAAAGCTCTGCTTTATCCATATCATTAAGGTCAGCTCTACTCTGATGAGACAGCTCTTTCCCAGTCATATTTTGAGTGTCTTCTGACCTGAGGGGCTCATCTTCTGGCACTGTATTGGACAATGTTTCAGGGTTATTCATAAAGTTGTCCAGTAATATATCAGACAGTGTTTCACTGCTATTCACAAGGTTTTCCCTGGCCAATTGTTTGAGAAGTGGATGGCCTCTTTCTTCTTCCAAGTCTGTCTCACTCTGGAAGCTCTGCTGAAACCCGTCCACCATGGGCAACTCTGCTGGTGTTTGAAACACCTGTGGCACAGCCTCCAGTCTAACAGCAACATTCAAGCCACCACTGACAGACAAGTTAGTCTCCTTTAGCTGTTCCAAAATGGTCCTCTCACTTTCTGGCCTTTCTCCTACCTGTTCCAGACCTCTGCCCTGGTCCCCACTCCCTGCCTGGGGACTCTCTCTCTTCCCTTACCTATATCCAGCCCTCCACCCTGGCTTCCTGCTTCCTGTCTGGGGTCTTTGTCTCTCCCCTAACCTGTTTGGAAATAGAAGTCTGTATTTTAACAATTATTTCTGGAGTGCCTATTATGTGCCAGGCACTTGGGATGTCTGCCGTATTGTAACATGTGACCAAATTGTAGAAAGGTCAGAAGTGGAGCAGCTCCAGAGACAACAGGATCTCATCCTCTCCCTACCCCCAATCCTTGTCTCTCTGTATCTTTCTGTACACAGGTGTTAATTTTTCCTTCTGCAGATGAGCTGAATTCATGAAGAGTACATAGCCAAAGCAACTTGGACTTACTTTCTTTCAAGCTTAGCCACTTTAGAAGAAATTTAATTTTTTTCTTTGCTTGTCTTTGAAAAATCTCTAGGAAGGAACCATAAGCGCCCCCTCCATAGGCATCTCTGTGGCCAGGGGAGTGATGAACTTAAATTTGCCATCTAGTTCATGTGTCTACTATTGTGGCCACAGATCTGGAATTTCTTTTCAGATAGAACCACAGGGAAAACATCAGTTGGGCAGCCATCCCTATTCTCAGCTTTAAACCTTACAATGATTTCCTTGTGCCGTTAATATAAGGTCCAACAACCCAATATGGGGTATATAACACTGGTTCACTTCATGGCAACAACATGGCTGCCAATAATTTTGAAGCCCTTTCTAAATTAGGGAGCTCTGGTGGCATAGTGCCTAAGGATTTGACTGCTAACCAGAAAGCTGACGGTTCAAACCCACCAGCCACTCCTCACTCCTCAGAAGGAATATTGGGCAATCTATTTCTTGGAAACCCAAGGAGGGGTCGCTATGAGTCGAGA
>NW_006929127.1:3899-5277 GCF_000298275.1 Orycteropus afer afer
TAAATTCCAATTTAGATAGCACTGGTGGCGTAGTGCCTAAGGCATTTGACTGATAACCAGAAGGCTGGCAGTTCAAACCCACCAGCCACTCCTTAGAAGGAAGATTGGGCAATCTACTTCTATAGAGTTACCACCCAAGGAGAGGTTGCTATGAGTCAAGTCGAATCTATGGCAGTGAGCTTGGTTTGGTTTCGTTTAAGAGAGTTTTGTTTAAGTGAGATCTGTGAGCCCAAATGTTGTGCCTGTCAAGTCAATATTTTTTGTATTTATTTGTATTTAAATGTTATTTATATTGTTGTTGAGAATACACACAGCCAAACACATAATAATTCGACAGTTCCTACATACACAATTCAGTGACACTGATTACATTCTTTGAGTCGTGCGACCATCCTCACACTTCTTTTCTGAGTTATTTCTTCCCTAATACATAAACTCACTGCCCCGTAAGGTTCCTATCTAATCACTCAAGTTGTTGTCAATTTTATCCTGTACAGATAGATCTTGAAAGAGCACAATGCTCAAGCCAGATATTCTTTACTAGTTAAGCTAAAATACTATTTGGTGTTAAGAAGATTTCAGGGGATAGTTTTGGTTTAAGGTCTAAAGATTATCTTAGGGCAAAACCAAAGATGCTTGGAAACAATTAGTCCAAGGGACTAGTAGACCATTCGATCCTCAGCCTATATGACCATGAGACCAGAAGAACTAGATGATGTCCAGCTACCACTATCAACAACTCAGAAAGGGATCAGTGTAGGATCTAAATAGGGTGGGAGAACAATGTGGAACACAAATCAAATCATAAAAAAAAGACCAAGTTTACTGGTCTGATGGAGCCCAGTGAGACCCCTCAGACTATGGCCTCTAGTTACCCTTCAGGTCTGGAACTGAACTCACTCCATGTCTTCCAATCAAACAATAGAGAGGCATATAGGGTGAACATTTACATCAGGTAGATACACTCCTTAGAGCAGTTGATCAATCATAGGAAAACAGAAGGGGAGTGTTTGCACAGGGAGATAGCTTGCAGAGCAGAAATGCATAGGAAAGAAGGACACAGGGAAGAGGTAACTACAGGGAGGAAGTGGGGAGAGAGCTGTTACATTTCGGGGATTGCAGTCAATGGCATGAAATAAAATGTGTATGAATTGCTTTATGGAATATGAATCTGCTCTGTATGCTTTCATCCAAATCACAATTAAAGAAAAAAAAAGGCAGATTATTTCAGGACAGTAGGTTAGGAGTTCATCTAACCTCCATGGCTCCTGAAAGAATGGAATATATGAAAATTTGAAATTCTTTTCTAAATTTCCCCCTTTGGATCAAGATTCATTTTGTTTGTTTGTTTGTTTTTTTAAACCCTATATGACAGAGC
>NW_006929128.1:0-1401 GCF_000298275.1 Orycteropus afer afer
TCCTTTGAACAGAGAACCAGTAATAGCAAACAACAACCAATCATTAATACACAAAATGACATAACCCAGAAATCAACATAGCTATGGAAGTATCCAAAGTCAAATAAGCTTACAAGATTGTAAACAGGGAACCAGAGACATTAATTGGCAAATGAGTACAGCTACAACCCAGAAAGAGGGAAAAAATAGTATAGTTATAGAACTTCTATATGGTGAGGAAGTCAAGAGAGTTGCAAGATAGAATGAATTGTTCTAAACTCGGGGAGAAAATTACAAATCACAGGGTAACCTCAAAGAAAAATGATAAACCTTCACATCACAATAAAAAAGAGGATAAGCACAAATATTTAGCAAATACTAAAACAACAGCAACAACGGAAATGATAACATGATTCATAAACAAAATGATCTCTGCACAGAAAATTATGTGGAACAAAGAAACCAGGAACACCATAAAAAAAAACACATAACAAAATGACATCAACCAATTCAAACTTGTCAATAATTACATTGAAGGTCAATAGATTAAATGCACCGCTCAGGAGATGGAGAGTTGCAGATTGGATAAGAAAACATAACCCATCAATATGCTGTCTACAAGAGACACACCTTAGAGGCAAAGACAAAATTAGGCTAAAAATCAAAGGTTGGAAAAAGATGTATCAAGCTAATGGCAACCGAAAAAGAGCAGGAGTGGCAATATTAATTTCTGATAAAATTGACTTTAAGACAAAAACCACCATAAGAGACAAGGAAGGATATTATATAATGATTAAAGGATCAACTGAACAAGGAGATATAACCATAATAAATATCTACGGACCCAATGAAAGAGCCCCCAAATACATAAATAAGACTTTAACAAAATTGAAAAGACATATAGATGACTCCACAGTCATAGTAGGAGACTTTAATATACCACTTTCAATGAAAGATAGAACAACTGGAAAGAAACTCAACAAAGATGCAGAAGAACTAAACAATACAATCCACCAGCTTGACCTTACAGCTATCTACAGAAGACTTCACCCAACAACAGCACAATACAAATTCTTTTCCAGTGCACATGGAACATTTTTCATGATAGACCATATGTTAGGCCACAAAGCAAGCCTTTATAAATTTAAAAGCATTGAAATACTGCAAAGCATCTTCTCAGATCACAATGCTACAAAAATAGAAATCAACAATAGGAAGATCAACAGAAATAGAGCAAACACATGGAAAGTGAACAACACCCTCCTTAAGAAAGACTATAAAAAATGAAATTAAGGAATTCCTTGAATCAAATGAGAATGAAAACACAACATACCAAAATCTTTGGGATATAGCAAAAGCAGTGATCAGAGGCCAATTTATAGCAATAAATGCACACATCAAAAAAGAAGAAAGAGCCAAAAT
>NW_006929128.1:1941-2886 GCF_000298275.1 Orycteropus afer afer
CAGGCAAAGACATCACTCAAAAGGAAAACTACAGACCGATATCTCTCATGAATATAGATGCAAAAATCTTCAACAAAATCCTAGCCAATAGACTCCAACAACATATCAAAGAAATAATTCATTATGACCAAGTGAAGTTCATCTCAGTTATGCAAGGATGGTTCAACATTAGAAAAACTATCAATGTCATCCACTGCATAAATAAAACAGAGGAAAAGAACCACATAATCATATAATCAATGCAGAAAGGGCATTTGATAAAATCCAACACCCATTCTGGATCAAAACTCTTAGCAAAATCGAATAGGAGGGACATTCCTCAACATAATAAAGGGCATATATGCAAAACCAACAGCCAACATTATTGTCAATCGAGAGAGACTGAAACCGTTCCCCTTCCAAACAGGAACCAGACAAGGATGCCCTCTATCACCACTTCTATTCCACATTGTATTGGCAGTCCTAGCCAGGGCCACAAGGCAAGAAAGGGAAATCAAAGGCACCCAGATTGGTTAGGAAGAAGTCAAACTATCCCTATTTGCTGATGATATGATTCTATACCTAGAAAACCCAAGAGACTCAGTAAAAAATCTACTGGCACTAATTGAGAGATTTAGCATCGTAGCAGGATATAAGATCAACATTCAAAAATCAATTGGCTTCCTCTACACCAGCAAAGAGATTGATGAAAAAGAAATAAGCAAATCAATATCATTTACAATAGCTACCAAAAAAAATGAAATACTTGGGAATAAATCTTACCAGGGACACAAAAGACTTGTATAAAGAAAACCACAAAAGACTACTTCAAGAAACCATAAGAGATCTACATGAATGAGAGAAAATATCCTACTCATGGATAGGAAGATTGAACATTGTGAAAATGTCAATTCTACTCAAAGCAATCTATACATTCAATGCAATCCCAATCCAGATCCCATCAAC
>NW_006929128.1:4216-5382 GCF_000298275.1 Orycteropus afer afer
AGAACAGACATATGCACACCCATGTTCATTACAGCACTATTTATAATAGCCAAAAGATGGAAATAATCTAGGTGCCCACCAACAGAAGAATGGATAACCAAACAATGGTACATATACACAATGGAATACTATGCAACCATAAAGAATAATGTAGAATATGCAAAACACTGCATAACATGGATGAACTTGGAGGACATTATGCTGAGAAAAGTAAGTCAATCACAGAAGAACAAATATTGTATTAGTCTGTTATTGTAAAAAAGTCAAGAGAAGGTTTATATATGGAAGGAAATTTTCCTTGTTGGTTACCAGGGATGGGAGGTTAGGGTAGGGAACACTGTTAGATAGGTAGAGACAAGTATTGATATTTGGGTGAAAAGAAGGGTGATGTACCAAATGTGACTGATCAACATGGTAGCATTGAGGAATAAGAATACACAGAGAGGTACATGGGAGGTACAGACAACAAAGATGAACCCTTTCACACATACAGTACTCCATTGCCAGTGAAGGCAAACATGGCTATATGGGTGGATAGATGGGTGGACAGGCTGAAATATTAGGTATGTCTATGCAGGGGGGAGTGTACCCATGACCATGTATGAGGTTGGCAGACAATGTTTCTACAAGTGTATTTGTATGTTCTGTAAGAATTTCCAGGCATATGGTGGAGCTGACAAGGGACAAGGTTGTGGTCACTTCTTAGTCATGGCCAGCTACTCAGAGGGAGTGAGTAGTTGAACATGTAGGCTCAGGACCATAGTCACAGGGGACATCAAACTTAATTGGCATAACATACTACACAAAAATATCGTTCCACATCCTTCTTTGGCGAGTAGTGACTGGGATCTCAAAAGTTTGCAAGTGGCCTTCTAAATGCAACAATGGGTCTCTCTCCTTGTCCAGAGCAAAGAAGAATGAAGGAAACGAATGAAGCATGGAAAAAATTAGTCCAAGCGACTGGTACACCATGCAATCCTTAGCTTATATGACTATGGGACCAGAAGAACGAGATGGTGCCTGGATACAACTGTCAACCACTTGGAGGGGAATCTATGTAGGAGAACTTGGATAGAGAAGGAGAACAATGTGGAACACAACCCAAAATCATTGGGGGAAAAAAAAGGAAGACCAGGTTTGCTGGTCTGATAGAGCCAGATGGAACC
>NW_006929129.1:0-489 GCF_000298275.1 Orycteropus afer afer
GAGCATGGGATGTTCTTCCATTTATGTAGATCTCTTATGGTTTCTTGAAGTAGTTTTTTATAGTTTTCTTTGTAGAGATCTTTGGTGTCCCTGACAAGATTTACTCCCAAGTATTTTATTTATTTGGTAGCTATTGAAAACAGTATTGATTTCTTTATTTCTTTTTCAGCAACCTCTTTGCTGGTGTAGAGGAATCCAACTGATTTTTGGATGTTGATCTTATATCCTGCCACAATGCTAAATCTCTCAATTACTTCCAGTAGAGTTTTGACTGAGTCTCTTGGGTTTTCTAGGTATAGGATCATATCATCTGAGAATAGGGATAGTTTGACTTCTTCCTTTCCAATTTGGATGCCTTTGATTTCCCTTTCTTGACTTATGGCTCTGGCTAGGACATCCAGTATAATGTTGAATAGAAGTGATGATAGAGGGCATCCTTATCTGGTTCCTGTTCTCAAGAGGAATGGTTTCAGTCTCTCTCCATTGAGA
>NW_006929129.1:1335-2504 GCF_000298275.1 Orycteropus afer afer
AATCCATTAATATTCAGGGTAATTATTGATAAGTTTGAATTTGTTGCTGTCATTTTTTTATGTGTTTTTTCATGGTGTCCCTGGTTTCTTTGTTCCACATTATTTTCTGTTCTGAGCTCATTATGTTTATGAATCATGTTATCATTTCCTTTGGTGTTGCTGTTTTAGTATATGGTGAATATTTGTGTTGACTTCTTTTTTATTGTGATATGAACGTTTATCATTTTTCTTTGAGGTTACCCTATGATTTATAATTTTATCCCCAAGTTTAGAACAATCCATTCCATCTTGCAACTTTCTTAAGTTCCTCACCATTTAGAAGTTCTGTAACTACACAGTCTTTTCCCTCTTTATTTTGTAATTGTCCTCACTTGCCAATTGATATCTCTGGTTCCCTGTTTACAATCTTGTAAGCTCATTTTATTTTTGAAATGTCCATAGCTGTAGTTTCTGGGTTGTGTCATCCTGGGTATTAATGGTCAGTTGTTATTTGCTATTTTTGATTCTCTGTTCAAAGTACTCCCTTTAGCATCTCTTGTAAGGTTGATCTGGTTTTAAAAAATCCCCTTAGTTTCTGCTTATCTGGAAATCTCCTAATTTCACCATCATATTTGAGGGACCATTTTGCCAGGGTTATGATTCTTGGTTGAAAATTTTTGTCTTTCAGGATTTTATATATACTACCCCATTGCCTTCTCACTTGTATGGTTTCTGCTGAGAAATCAGAGCTTATTCTTACTGGCTGTCCTTTTTACATAACTTTTTGTTTTTCCCATGCTGCTTTCAGTATCTTTGTCTTTGGTTTTGATGAGTTTGATGATGATGTGTCTTGGTGATTTTCTTTTGGGGTTTGTCCTGTTTGGGGTTTATTGGACTTCCTGAATGGGTATATTCTCATCTTTCATAATTTCAGGAAAGTTCTCCTCCAGCAATTCTTGGACAATTTTATCTGTGGTTTTGTTTTTCTCTTCCTGTTCTGGAATTCCAATGAAACGCAAGTTATTCCTTTTGATGGTATCCCAAATGAACCTTAGGTTTTCTTCATTTTGTTTTTTTTTTCTGACTGATCCTTTTCCAAAGAAGGATTCAGATATTTGTCTTCAATCTCATTAATTCTGTCTTCCATCACATCAATTCTTCTCCTTTGCCCTTCCAATGTGTTATCTATT
>NW_006929129.1:3984-4785 GCF_000298275.1 Orycteropus afer afer
TAAGCCCCAGGAATCTGTGAGAGTGCTGTCTCTTTAAATATCCAAAATAGTCAAGCCACTTTTTAAACCTTCAAAATGGTGGCGTCCTCTGGACTGGCAAAAGTCCACAGCTCAGCCTGCCTTTCTCTTCACCTTCTCCTAATGACTGTTCCCCAGCCGCCATGCACAGTCCTCAGTGCAGTCCCTGGCTAGCAGGGTGATTTTTAGGTTAATTCTTAGGTCCTACCACCACTCGGGAAACTCCAAGCTGTCTGTGCCCTCAGGATCACTGCCAGACTGCAGTTCCGTATGTCTCCTTTTTTGGTATTTTCATGCAAATTCTTCTGCTAGTTGGGGTTTAGTCCACTTCTATATGCTTCCCATCAAGGCTCAGGGGTCCAAGATTATCTTCTGTGTCTGTGTTAATTGTTTTCCCATTTATTTGTTGGAGAGGGTCTGTGCAGTCTTTCTGCCTAGTCTGCCATCTTGCCGGATATCTTCGAAAGCATTCTTCTTGAGAACAGGAAACAGACAAGGATGCCCACTATCACCACTTCTCTTCACAATTGTACTGGTAGTCCTAGCCAGGTCCATAAGACAAAAAAAGGGAAATCAAAGGCATCCAAATTGGAAAGAAAGAAGTCAAACTATCCCTATTTGCTTATGAGATGATCATATACCTAGAAAACCCAAGAGACAAAGTCAAACATCTACTCATCTACTGGAAACAATTGAGAGATTTAGCATAGTGGCACGATATAAGATCAACATCCAAAAATCAGTTAGATTCCTCTATACCAGCAAAGAGATTGCTGAAAAAGA
>NW_006929130.1:0-5351 GCF_000298275.1 Orycteropus afer afer
GTTTCCAAGGCTGAAATCTTTACAGAAGCAGATTGCCACATCTTTTTCCTGCAGAGCATCTGGTGAGTTTGAACTGTTGAACTATTAGTTAGTGGCCAAGTGATTAATCACTGTGCCACCAGAGGTCCTTGTCACTTGCTTGAAAAATCCCACTGCCATCAAGTTATTCCAACTTAGCAATTTCATTACCCAGACAGAACAAAATTGTGTTTCAGAATTTAGAACAAATCAGCATTGCCACGGAAGTAAGAGGCATCAGCAGACAGTCATATGCTGAATCACACTGGAAATGAATAGCTTTTCCTCATTAATCTATGTCTATCAG
Organism: Orycteropus afer afer; assembly: GCF_000298275.1. Classification (NCBI taxonomy): domain Eukaryota; kingdom Metazoa; phylum Chordata; class Mammalia; order Tubulidentata; family Orycteropodidae; genus Orycteropus; species Orycteropus afer. Next base: position 326 of record NW_006929130.1, read on the forward strand.
GGAAGGAGGACAACTCGATACTCATGACTACAGTGTTAGAGAAATTTAACCTTTTCATGCAAGTGGGAAAACACTAGGAAAAAGTCATATGTTCTTGAAATAAACAGAATCCTTTTGCATGTAACTGATACAGTAGGATAAATTAACGGGAGAGAAACAGTTTATTAAAAACATGAGCAAATGCCAACAAAAACACAAATAAAATATTGATAGCCCTTTTACAGAGAGTATGTCTTTAGAAAGGCATTTTGTTTAAACTTTCTATATTAAACTTATTCTTTGGTTTAATTTTAAGGACTGAGTATTAGATTTTTCAAATTGATTTTTCCACCAAGTATACCAGAAATTGTATATACAGATGAGTTGCTGTGTACTGTCAAGTTGATCAACACATAGTGACCCCATGTGACAGAGGAGAACTGTCTCACAGGGTATCCTAGGCTGGATCTTTGTGGGAGCAGACTGCTAGATCTTTCTCCCATGAGGCCACTATGTGGGTCTGACCCGCCAACCTTCCGGTTAGCAACCAAGTGCTTAACTGCTTCACATTAAAATAATTACTACAAGTAATTAATCTTGACTGAATGGCATCCAAATTGTACTGCCATCATTCAAACATTTTAAACTGCTCTTTTGGAATCACTTTGAGAGATACTTTACAGATAGAAATCAATTTCATTAATTTATAGTTTTAATTTTAATAAAAATTCAAAACAGTATTGCTTAGTTTGATCACCAATCATATTTATTAGCCTAGGTTTATATTACTTAAAAAAAAAAACAAAAAAAAACCACTGCTGTTGAGTTGGATCCAACTCATAGTGACCCCCTGCTTGGGTTTCCGAGGTAGTATCACTACGGAAGTAGATTGCCCAACCTTCCTTCCCAGGAGTGGCTGGTGGGTTTGAACCACCAGCCTTCTGGTTAGCAGTCAGATGCCTTAGGCAATGGGCTTTAAAACATTATAATAATGTATAAAAAGTTCTTTCTGCAAGCAAAGACTTGCCAACAGGTGGGCTATTTAAAAAATTATGCCTTAGACTCTTAAAAGCACTCCCAAAAGAGCCGTTCAAAATTTTTTGTCAAAGCAATCACAGCTTTCATGAGATAAAGAAGACATTTTTCATTTGAATGTATAAATTCTGGTACTTTTTAAAAGTAATCATATTGCTTGGGAGCTCTGGTAGCATAGTGCCTAAGGCACTTGACTGCTAACCAGAAGGCTGGTGGTTCAAACCACCAGCCACTCCTTGGAAGGAAGGTTGGGCATTCCTACTTCCATAGTGATACTGCCTCGGAAACCCAAGGAGGGGTCGCTATGAGTTGGGGCCAACTCGATGGCAAAGAACAACAACAACAACAACAATCATACTGCTTATAGTTTCTACTAGCAAATTAAACTGAATTTGTATTTCCATCTCTGAAGCTCCCAAACAGGGGACAACAGCTTCAATTCAGAATAGAACCAAATTCATTGAACTTATTCAGAATTTACCATTTCAAAAGCTTTCACAGTTATCAAGTTGTTATCCACACTGCAAGAAAACGTAGGTGATGTTCAACCAAGGCAGTCATCTGTTTGGCTAAATACCTGGCAGCCCTTTGGAATAGTTGAGCTCTTTAAGCCTCTGAAGAAACACTTGGAGTTGGGTGTGTGTGTGTGCATGCGTGTGTGTGCACGCACGTGTAAGCACACACACATGTATGCGTACGTTTGTGTAACGTGTTGTGGAGGTTAAGGAGGCAGAGGCAATCATTTAAAAATATTCATTTGTTGTACAACTGAGCAAATGATCAATTATCTGCATTACAGGGATCACTAACCTGATAGAAAGAGTGAAAGCTTCTTTCTCCAGGCTGCTGCACAATCACTCGAGACTAAGAAAAAAAATAAAGCATTAAAATAGTTAATCTGAAAATGTGTACCTAAAATAGAATGGAAGTCACTTTCTCAGAGAATCCTGTACCTACACCATATTTAAATATCCTAATGGTCCCATGAATGGTACCCACCTAAAACTAGGTCTTTTCTATGTGGTTTTCTGTGAAACTTTTTATCCTGCTTAAAATAGAGGATCCTTAACTTTCTGAATAATGAAACCATTGTGATTTTTTTTTTTTTAAACTTGGAACCTAAACCTGGAGTTTTTGGTGGGGAAGAATATGAAGGAATGTTTAGAGAGAAATATATTCAACATTCCCTCCTTCAGGTCTGTTGGCATTTCAAAGAGCAGTGCCTTATATCCTGTAATAAAATCAGCTGACCAAGATCAGCCCACAGGGACCCCAGCCTTATATAGTTCCCAAAACACTGCTATTAAGAGAGCTCAAAATGTATGTTCACTCAAAGGGATCCTTTTGATTATGTATATAAAGTGAGCCACGAAACACACTAGGAAAAGAAAAAACTAATAATACCTGGCATTTCCTGTCCTTTTTCAACTGATTTTGATAAAATACTTTCTTAGGTCCTCAACAGTCTGATTGTGACTTAACAAACAAAAATAAAGATTGCACTGCAATAAAGGTTGGGATGGTATGATTGGGATGGGAAGCCCTATTAACATGAGAAGGCATGTCACTATAGTTCTGAGTATAATTCAAGGTGGGGTCAACATTGTAAAGTCCAATCTTCACTGTAAAAGTCTGGTGAATGAGCTCTATGAGCTCTCTTGCAGTCAGGTCCAGTAATAACCAAGATTAGTTAGGGCACACCCTCTAGCAGTCCCAAGTGGGAAATTTGAACTGGAATCTTCTAGAAATCTGATCTAGCATCCACATAGGCAGATTAAAAAGTGTTTTCACTAACCAAATGCAGCATACTTCACAAACAGGCTGTAAGATCATACAAATGCATCTATGATACAATAAGCAAGTAGTAAGCAAATAGAAACAAAAAGAAAATGAGTCTTCACATTAATTAAAGTAAAAAGAATATGGAAGATACTGTGTAAAAAGTAGAACTGATTAGGCTTAGATTGGTTTTTGATTAAACTTTAACCAGAAGTTGTTAAACACTCATACACCACACCTACCACCCAAATACACATATACATGCCTAAATCTTTACTACAAAGTCCATAACTTTTGTCAATTCAATATTGTAAGTGTTAACTAGAGAACACAAAAAGAGTGTATCTTGTAACAGAAAAATAATTGAGGATAGGAAAGTAGGGAAAATAGTGTCAAAAGCCACCTGAAAGCAATAAAAGATTCTATAAATATATTCAATTTTAAAAAACATTCAGCATTTATGAACATTACTCACAGAAATTAAGTATAACTTACCTTCTCCAGTAGATAGTTATTGATATGTCCACCAATCGGGTCCCCTTTGAAATCAAAGTTGATATCCATATATTTTCCAAACCTGCTTGAGTTATCATTTCGGTTGGTTTTGGCATTTCCAAAAGCTTCCAAGACACAATTGGACTTTAACAACATATTCTTCACTCTTTAACATAGATAAAGGAAAGTCATTATAAAAAGCTTTAGAGATTAGGGCCTTTACAAAACTGGATTTGTTTAAAATGCATGCGAATATTTACACAATGATGGTGACTGGAGCAGACTTTGCAGTATCAAAACATTACAAACAACTGAAATGTCTGCCGGTAGGAATGGATAAAAATAAATTTTTGTTTCTCAATATAAAATGAAATACCACACAAGTACTACCGAGAATGAGGCACATCACAAAACACTAACATAAAAAGATATGCAGGATATAGTAATGAATGAAAAATCAAGCCACAAAATAATGTGTATGGCAGGATCCTCGTGAGTATATGTGCATGTGCACATGTGTTAATAAGTCTGGAGGGAATAGCACACCTCACTATGGCAATGCAGGCAGGAGGCTGACATGGTAGGCAGGGTGGATTTCAGGGGACTTTCACCTTCAACATAATTCTTTAATTTTTTATTTTTCCTTTCAATGGACATGTTTTACTTCCACAGAGGGAAAACCTTAAAAGATACATGGGGCGGGTGGGGGGGGAGAATGGGTGATACAGAAAATGATACAGTCCCCAGTCAAATAATAATTTTAAACAGGCATCATGGAATAATTAATTTTATTGTACTAAATGATACAGCATAAATTTGGTCTTTACTAATATAGAAATTGCTCATTATCTATCGGAAGCTGTATGGCATCTCTCCTTTGTGCCAGTTATTTAATTCATTACTTTATTCAACAAATGCTACTTTTCTGCAGAGTAATCACTCCCACTGCATACATTTTAATTTCATGCTAGTCCTTATGTCCTTATTTTTATTTCATTGAAGAAAAATTCCTCTCACATACATATGTAAATTCTTCTGCAGATTCATGGAAATAACCTGATGATCCACTGTTACTCCCATTGCTACTGCACGTGACCATATGACCTGTATCTTCTCATACAGGAAGAACGAAAAGCATACTTTTAAAATACGGGCAAAAATTGCTTGGTTATGTGAAAGGAGAACTATATTGGTAAAGAAAGAACACTGTGAAACTCTGGTAGACAGGCTTTTAAGAGAATGATAAATTTTCATATGCCTTATTCTCTACTGGGAGCTCTGGTAGCATAGTGCCTAAGGTATTTTGACTGCTAACCAGAAGGCTGGCAGTTCAAACCCGCCAGCCACCCCTCGGAAGGAAGACTGAGCAACTTCCATAGTGATACCGCCTTGGAAACCCAAGGAAAGGTCACTATGAGTTGCATCCAACTCAAGGGCTATGAGTTTGGTTTTTCAGTTGGTATTCTCCACTATGCCAATTGAGTTCAGAAATAAAATTAATTTAGTTCTCAGTTAGCTACTACTCTCCTGAAGCTCCTGAGGAAGTTAAGAAAACTCACTAATAGTCTTGTCCTTGTCAAACCAGATGACAAAGTCGGAATCAGAAGTGGGGATACATCACAATTAAGAAATACATTGCTTAAAATTGACAAACCACTGGCAAATTTAACAAAGGAAAAGAGGGAGAGAATACAAATAACATGAATAAGAAATGAAATGGGTGACATCACAACAGAAC
>NW_006929131.1:0-1105 GCF_000298275.1 Orycteropus afer afer
GTTCCCTCTCCTCACCTGGTCCCCTGTGGCTGACTGCTCCTCTGTGCTGGTTCCTGGGCCTTTTAATCCCCTTTCTCCTGCTTTCCCACCCTGTTGCTTTGGGCATGCCTGGGTTCTCTCTCCTCACCTGGATCCCTACAGCTGATTGCTCCTCTGTCCGGGTTCCTGGCTTTTAGTCCCATTTCTCCCGCTCTCCTGTCCTGCTGCTTTAGGTGTGCCTGGTTTCTCTCTCCTCACCTGGTCCCCTGTGGCTGACTGCTCTTCTGTCCTGGTTCCTGGGCCTTTTAATCCCCTTTCTCCTTCTCTCCTGTCCTGCTGCTTTGGGTGTGACTGGGTTCTCTCTCCTCACCTGGATCCCTCTGGCTGACTACTCTGTCTGGGTTCCTGGCTTTTCATCCCCTTTCTCCCACTCTCCCATCCTGCTGCTTTGGGCGTGCCTTGGTTCTCTCTCCTCACCTGGACCCCTGTGGCTGACTGCCACAGGTATTATCAGTCTTTTAATTTTAGCCATTTTCGTGTATGTGTGTAATGCTATTTCTATGAGATTTAAATTTGCATTCCCCTCCCGACTAATGAGGTTGAGCCTCTTTCCCAGATTTACTAGCCATTTGTATGTTCTTTTCTGTGAAGGGCTCATTCTAGTCTTTTGCTTATTTTTTCTATTGTGTCACCTGTCTTTTTCATACTGTTTTGGAGGGGTTCTTTATATATTCTGAGTATAAATCTTTAGTTGGGTAAATGTGTAGCAAATACTTCTCATATTGTGAGTTGCATTTTTACTCTCTTAATGGCATCTTTGACGAGCAAGTGTTCTTAATTTCAATATAACCCAGTGTATCAATCTTTTCTTCATGGCTGTTTCATTTTGATTCCTAATTTGGATACCAGAGTTCATGAAGGTACTGTCCTATGTTATATTCTAAACAAACCCAAAAAACTCAACTCACTGCCATTAAATTGATTCTGACTCATAGTAATCTGCATAGGGTTTCCAAGGCTGTAAATTTTAACAGAAGCACACTGCCTCATCTTTCTTCTCTGGGGCATCTGTTGGTTTCCAACTGCCAACCTTTTGGTTAGCAGCTGAATGCTTTAACCTCTACAC
>NW_006929131.1:1775-2521 GCF_000298275.1 Orycteropus afer afer
GACATGAACCCTGGACCCTCAATTTATTAGTATTCATTTAATTTACCTTTTCTAGTTCCTTTTGGCAATAGGGCTTGTCTATCATAAGATAGTTTGCTCTATCAGAAACAAAAAGTCCCCCAAATTTTTAGAAATTGAGCGAGAAGCAACAAGGATCTATGGTTGTTGGAACCAAATCACTTTGTTCACTTACTCATTCACTCATTCAAAAAGTTTTATGAATATATATTTTATGCAATTTCATAGGCAAGGCACTGTCTGGTATGCAAAGATGAATTGTATATGAACTCTTAACTAAGGATGACAGTTTGCCTTCAAATGAGGAATATGATGAATTTATTTGACCGTATTTGTGATTCTACAGAAAGAAAACTATGCTGTTCATCCCAAATATTTCTGGCAGGGAAGACATGAAATACACCAATATCTCTGACATAGCATAAAATGTTCTATGTGACATCAGGGAGATGCACATAAAGGAGTATCTGTAAAATTCAGAGAAATGTGAGAACACTTGCAGGTAGATAATCAGGAAGATTCTATGGAGCAGAAAGTATTTGAACTTGCCTTTACAGACTGAGTTAGATTTGGACATGCAGAGAAGGAAGAAAGACATTTGATGATGAGAAAATTATGTTAGTAAGATCACATGGGTGGGAAGATGTGAAGTAAGTTCTGAGAATAAGTAGTAGACTGGTTTAATGAAATATGGAGTAAGTAGAGGGAAATGTTGGAACATGAATTAT
>NW_006929131.1:4376-5321 GCF_000298275.1 Orycteropus afer afer
AGGATTTTTGTTTTCTTTATATTGAAGTGTAATCCATACTGCAGACTGTAGTCTTTAATCTTCATCAGTAAGTGCTCTAAGTCATCCTCACTTTCTGCAAGCAAAGTTGTGTCATCTGCATATCACAGGTTGTTAATGAGCCTTCCCCCAATCCTGATGCCACATTCTTCTTCATATAGTCCAGGTTCTCGGATTATTTGCTCAGCATACAGATTGAATTAATATGGTGAAAGGATACAACTCTGATAGACTCCCTTCCTGATCTTAAACCATGCAGTATACCCTTGTTCTGTTAGAACTCCAGCCTCCTGGTCTATGTACAGGTTTCTCATGAGTACAATTAAGTGTTCTGGAGTTCCCATTCTTCTCAATGTTATCCACAATTTGTTGTAATCCACACAATCAAATGCCTTTGCATACTATGCCTATGCATACTAACCAGTTTTTTGTACCTTGTTGCTATAATCAACCTTTAAAACGCTGACACATGGTAGATACAAAATGAATGTATTACTTTAGAAATAAAGAGAAATTACTTGCTTCCATTTGCATTAAACATTAAATTAAAATAATTATATGTACACATTATCTTTCTTTGTCTAAAAGTATGGATATGCCTTCTCTGAGCTAGTCACCTTCTCTGTAGTAGTCTTGTTTTCTATGTGTTATTGTGCCACGAATTTTCCAGGAGAAGATATATACAATCAGAATTGCATGTAGATTGAAGAAAAAGCATGTGCCATACATCACTGTGCTATGACTAGACTTGATGTGCTCTAAGTGCAGTAGTTCCACATCTAGGAAGATTCAGATTTATTGTAAAGTGTGTGTAAATCCATTTATGCGTAAAATATTTTTAGTAGATTTATGAAAGAACATGACTCCAATTCTAACATGCAAGTATTTTTCAAACTCGACGGCACATAACAACAACAACAGCATGTA
>NW_006929132.1:0-666 GCF_000298275.1 Orycteropus afer afer
GCAAAGCACTTGACTAGCTGAAGTGCTTTCTAAGAACAAACAGAATACAGAATGGATGGTGGAAGAAGGTAGTTCTAAATACCAGCTACAACCAAGTGACCACTTGCAGAAATGAGGACTGTGGATTGTTAGGAGTATTTCCTCCTTGTACATGTGAATCAATTACTTTTGTCTTCTTCAGTTATAAATTATAAGATGTAAATGAGGCTAATGTATTTTCAGTTATATGTGTTAGCAGTATCATGTTAGGCACAAGTATGACTTTATTACTGTCTTTATTTAGAGATTATGTGTGATTTATGAAGATGTGTACAAGTGCAAAGTCAACAAGGGGTGGATTGTGATAGTTAAGGTTGTGTGTCATCTTGGCTTAGCCATGCCATGATTCTCAGTGGTTTAGCAGTTAAGATGTAGTCATCCCTCATCATGAGATCTGCTATGAGCAGGCAATCAGTTCAAAGGGAGTTTCCTCAGGGGTGTGGCCTGCTATCTATCTATCTATCTATCTATCTATCTATATATATATATATATAGCTGTCCTGGCAAAGATCTCTGGCTTTCTGCTGGATCTGGATCCTGCATCTAGCTCATTATCATCTCTGGTTCCTGGACTTGAACTAATGGCCTGCCATACTGCCTGCTGATCTTGGGATTACTGTCTTCGTA
>NW_006929132.1:1821-3002 GCF_000298275.1 Orycteropus afer afer
AAAGCCAGAAAGGACTGTAAGAAATCAGGCTTCTGATGGCAGAAGGATGGAATGAGCTCTAGTTTTCCACAGCTAAGCTGACTTCTCTGGTTCAAACCCTTAACCACTTCACTTAGTTGGCTAAAATCATACCACAGGTAAGGAAAGTAGAAACATGACTATGAGAAAAGGACAACACATACAAATAGGAGAAGACTTTTACAAGCTGAAGCCATGGATGACACAAAGATGTGCCCACAGTGTCATCTAAGTAAGATGCCCACTAATTAGTGGGTGTAATTATACCACTGACGACTAGGAAGACCACAACACAGGACCTGCCTTCCCTCAGGCTAACAGATACCCTCTCCAACAGGGCTATGGTTGCTTTTAAATGCTTCCCTAATACTTGTTAGCTGGCTGCCTACTGTAGGCTTTTGAGGTTGTGATTTATTTTAAGTCCTTTTACCACAGTTCTTTCCTTTTAGGAGCTGACTTTCAAAGTTATGCATAAACTAGTTCATACATTCCTTCATTCTACAGGAGTGAGCCCCCACCTCACAAAGGAAGATGAGTGAGGGTCTGAGGAGGAATGTGATTTCTGGCCACTGGCCCCAGAAGCCCTCCCAGGCAACACGCAAACAAGAAAGGCAGAGAACACCATGAGATCATTACAGCCAGAGGTACCGTGAGAAATCAGGCTTCTGAGGGCAAAGGATAGACTGGGTGAGGAGAAAATTAGCTCTAGTTTTCTGAAGAGGCATACCACAAAAGTTAGTGATTAATCACAGACCAAAAAAACCCAAACTCACTGACATCAAGTCCATTTCCACTCACAGTAACCCTACAGGACACAGTAGAACTGCCCTTGCCCCACAGGGTTGTAAATCAAAGCTGTAAATCTTCACTGAAGTAGACTGCCTCATCTTTTTCCTGCAGCGTGGCTGGTGGGTTTGAAGCGCTAATCTTTTGGTTAGCAGCTGAAAGCTTTAACCACTGTGCCAATAAAACCCACTGCCATCAAGATGATCCCAACTCACAGTGACACCCATAGAGTTTTCAAGGCAGTAAATCTTTATAGAAGCAGATTGCCTCATCTTCCTTCTGTGGAGCAGCTGGTGGGTTTGAACGGCCATCCTTCTGGTTAGCAGTCAAATGCCTTAGGCACTGTGCCACTTGTTGTTGTTGTTGTTGTTATGTGC
>NW_006929132.1:6097-6769 GCF_000298275.1 Orycteropus afer afer
ATCAAGAATGCAATCAAGATACACCAATAATTACTGGTGACTGAAATGAGAAAGCTAGAAAAAAAGAAGGATCAGTAGTTGGAAAATATGGCCTTGGTGACAAAAACAACACTGGAGTTCACATGATACAATTTTGCAACACCAATTACCTATTCACTGGAAATACGTTTTCAAGCAACATAAAAGGCATCTAACCACACTGACCTCACTATGCACTGTATTACTGCACAGAAGATGCAGGAATCAAATCGACTACATTTGGGGACAGAGATGATGGAGAAGCTCAATAACATCAGTCAGAGCAAGGCCAGGGGCCAACTGTGGAACAGATCATCAACTGCGTTCATGCAAATTCAAGTCAAAGTTGAAGAAAACTAAAATAGGTCCATGAGGGGCCAAGTATGACTTTAAATATATACCAATTGAACATAGAGACCCTGTGAGGAATAGAGTTGACACACTGAACACCAATGACTGAGGACCAAAAGAACTGTGGGATGATATTAAGAACATCATACATGAGTCGAAGGGGACTTCCAGTAAGATGGTGGAATAGGAAGACAAGCTACACAGACCATCTTCAACAAAGAAAAGAAAAACCAATTGACAGAGATACAGAAGATAATCCTGGAGTCCTGAGCTTTGAAAGGAACTATACAGAAGTGGATTAGG
>NW_006929133.1:0-958 GCF_000298275.1 Orycteropus afer afer
CACCATACAAGACAAGGCAGGACATTATACAATGATTAAAGGATCAATTGAACATGAAGATATAACCATAATAAATTTCTATGGACTGAATGAAAGAGCCCCAAAATACATAAATCAGACTTTAAAAGAGTTGAAAAGGCAAATAGATGACTCCACAGTCATAATGGAAGACTTTAATACACCACTTTCAATGAAAGATAGAACAACTGTAAAGAAACTCAACAAAGATGGAGAAGAGCTAAACAATATAATCCACCAACTTGACCTTATAGACACCTACAGAGCACTTCACCCAACAACAGCACAATATATATATACTTTTCTAGTGCACAGGGAACATTTTCCAGGATAGACCATATGTTAGGCCATAAAGCAAGCCTTCATAAATTTAAAAACATTGAAATACTGCACAGCATCTTTTCAGATCCTAAAGCTATCAAATTAGAAATCAACAATAAGAAGATCAATGGAAAAAAGAGTAAACACACGGAAACTGAACAACACCCTCCTTAAGACTGGGTAAGAGAAGTAAAAAGTGAAATTCAAAATTTCCTTGAATCAAATGAGAATGAGAAACAACATACGAAAATATTTGGGACACAGCAAAAGCAGTGATCAGAGGCCAATATATAGCAATAAATGCACACATCAAAAAAGAAGAATGAGCCAAACTCAATACTTCAAACCAACATCTCCAACAATTAGAAAAATAATAGCAAGAAAAACCTACAGTCACCAGAAGAAAGAAAATAATCAAGATTCGAGCAGATATCAATGAAACAGAAAACAGAAAGGCAATAGGAAAAATCAACAAGACCAAAAGTTGGTTTTTTTGAAAAGATCAATAAAATTGACAGACCATTGGCAAATTTAACAAACGAAAAGAAGGAGAAAATACAAATAACACGAATAAGAAACGAAAGGGAGTGAGAGCCATGACAAGAGCAGATATATGCAC
>NW_006929133.1:2853-3533 GCF_000298275.1 Orycteropus afer afer
TTCCAAAACATAGAAAAGGATGGAATCCTCCCTAACTCATTTTATGAAGCAAGCATAAACTTGATACCAAAACCAGGAAAAGACATCACTCAAAATGAAAACTACAGACCAATATCCCTCATGAATGCAGATGCAAAAATCAACAAAATCCTAGCCAATAGATTCCAGCAACATATCAAGAAAATCATTCCTTATGACCCAGTGGGGTTCATATCAGGTATGCAAGGATGGTTCAACATTAGAAAAACAATGAACGTCATTCACCACATAAATAAAACAAAAGAAAAGAACCACATGATCATATCAATTGATGCAGAAAAAGGCAATTGATAAAATCCAACACCCATTCTTGATCAAAACTCTCAGCAAAATAGGAATAGAAGGGACATTCTTCAACATAATAAAGGGTATCTATGCAATACCAACAGCCTACATAATACTCAATGAAGAGAGACTGAAACCATTCCTCTTGCAAACAGGAACCAGACAAGGATGCACTCTATCACCACTTCTATTCATCATTGTACTGGAAGTCCTAGCCAGGGCCATAAGGCAAGAAAGGGAAATCAAAGGCATCCAAACTGATAAAGAAGAAGTCAAACTATCCCTATTTGCTGATGATATAATCCTATACCTAGAAAACCCAAGAGACTCAGTCAAAACTCTACTGGAACTAATTG
>NW_006929133.1:4533-5166 GCF_000298275.1 Orycteropus afer afer
AAAAAAAAAAAAATATTTGGCAATGACATCTGACAAGGGACATAACTCTAGAATCTATAGAAAATTCCAACACCTCAATAACAAAAAGACAAATAATCCAATTAAAAAATGGGCAAAGGACATGAATAGACACTTCACCAAGGAGGATATTCAGGTGGTAAACAAACATGTGAAGAAATGCTCATAATCATTAGCTATTAAAGAGATACAAATCAAAACAACAATGAGATACCATCTTGCCTCAGCACTAGTAGCAAAGTTCAACAAGACAGAAAAAAAACAAATCCTGGTAAGGATGTGGAGAGATTGGGAATCTCATACACTGATGGTGGGACTGTAAAATGGTACAACCACTATGGAAAGCAGTATGGCGATTGCTTAAAAAGTTGGAATTAGAAATACCATTTGACCCAGTCATTCCATTACTAGGTATATGTACTAAAGAAATGAGAGCCATGACAGGAATCGACATATGCACACCAATGATCATCACAGAACTATTTTCAAAAGCCAAAAGATGGAAACAACCTAGGTGTCTATAAACTGAGGAATGGATAACCAAACTATGGTATAGTATTCCACACAACGGAATACTACGCAACCCTAAAGAGTAACGTAGAATCAGCAAAACAC
>NW_006929134.1:0-2573 GCF_000298275.1 Orycteropus afer afer
AAAAAAAAAAAAAAAAAAGAATTACAGCCGAAAACACCCTAAGGAGCAGTTCCCTGTAACACATAGGGGCTCTCTGAGTTGAATGACTCAAAGACAACAGGTTGTTTTTGATTTATACTGATTGAATTCTTAGTGTTTCATACTTCATTTTTAAATTGTTTGTATAGTTTTTTTAAAAAATTTTTATTGTGATTTGGGTGAAAGTTTGCAGAGCAAATTCATTTTCCATAGAGCAGTTCACGCTCTGTCTCATGACACAGACTGCAATTCCCTGCAATCCAGCAGCTCTTTTCCCACTTCCTCCCCATAGTCACCCCTTCCCTGTGTCCTTGTCTCCCATGCACTCCTCACCCCCAAGGCATACACAACTCTTCTATTCTCCCATGGTTCGTCTCTTCGAGGAGTGTGTCTACCTAATATAAATGTTCAGCTCATATGCCTGTCTTTTGTTTGGCTGGAAGCCACAGGAGTGGGTTCAATTCCAGACCTAAAGGGCAGCTAGGGGCCATAATAAGTCTCAGGGGTTCCACCAGGCTTTATCAGACCAGCAAACCTGGTCCCCCACCTTTTTTCTTGTTGTTGTTGTTGTTATTGTTATGATTTTGAGTTTTGTTCCACATTGTTCTCCCACCCTATTCAGGATCTCTGACATACATCCCCCTTCAAGTGGTTGACAGTGGTAGCCAGGCAACATCTAGTTTTTCGGGTCTCATAGTCATATAGGCTGAGGATCGCATGGTGTACTAGTCCTTTGATCTAATTGTTTCCATGCATCTTTGGTTTTCTTCATTCTTCTTTGCTCTGGATGAGGAGAGACCCATCGTTGCATCTAGATGGCCATTTGCAAGCTTCTAAGATCTCAGTTGCTACTCATGAAAGTAGGACATGGAACAATATTTTTGTGTAGTGTGTTATGCCAATTGAGCTTGATGTCCCCTGCGACCATGGTCCTGAGCCCACAGGTCCAGATCTTTGCTCTCTCTGGATAGCTGGCTCTGGCTAAGAAGTGACTACAACCTTGTCTCTTGTCAGCTCTATTGTATACCTGGACATTCTTACAGAACATACAAATACACTTGTAGAAACATTGTCTGTCAACCCTATACATGGTCTTGGGCACACTCCCCACTGCAAAGATACACCCAGTCATTCAGCTTGTCCACCCATTTATTCATCCATAAGTCAATGTTTGCCATCTCTGACAACGCAGTACTTCATGTGCAAAAGGCCTCATCTTTGTTGTCTGCACCTACCATGCACCTCTCTGTGTCATCTTCTTCCTCACTGCCACCATGTTGATCACTCACATTTGATACAATGCCCTTCCTGTCACCTAAATCAATACCTACCTCTACCTATCTAGCAGTGTTCCCTTCCCTCTCCTCCCCGCCTTGGTAACCAACAAAGACAATTTCCTTCCATATATAAACCTTTCCTTGACTTTTTACAATAATGGACTTATACAATATCTGTCATTCTGTGATTGACTTATTTCACTCAGCATAACATCCTCCAAGTTTAAACACATTATGCGGTGTTTTTCAGATTCTAGGTTATTCTTTAGGATCGCATGGTATTCCATTGTGTGTATGTACCACAGTTTGGTTATTCATTCTTCTGTTGATGGGCACGTAGGATGTTTCCATCTTTTTGCTATTGTAAATAGTGCTGCAATGAACATGGGTGTGCACATATCTGTTCTTGTCCTGGCTCTCATGTCTTTAGGATATATACCTAGTAATGGAATTTCTGGGTCAAATGGTATTTCTAATTCCAAGTTTTTAAGGAATCGCCACAATGCTTTCCACAGTGGTTGTATCATTTTACAGTCCCACCGGGATGTATGAGAGTCCTAATCTCTTCACATCATTGCCAGCATTTGTGATTTTCTGTCTTGTTGAACTTTGCCTTCAGTGCTGAGGTGAGATGTTATCTCATTTTTTTTTTTTAATTTGCATTTCTCTAATGGCTAATGATAGAGAAAATTTCTTCATGTGTTTGTTGGCTGCCTGAATATCTTCTTTGGTGAAGTGTCTATTCGTGTCTTCTGCCCATTTTTTAATTGGATTATTTGTCTTTATGTTGTGAGGTGTTGGAGTTTTCTATAAATTTGAGAGATAAGTCCCTTGTCAGATATGTTGTTGCCAAATATTTTTTCCCAATCTGTAGGTTTTCTTTTTACTCTTTTGGAGAAGTCTTTGGAAGCACATAAAAATTTAATCTTATGAAGGTCCCATTCATCTAGTTCATCATCAGCCCTTTGTGGGTTTTGGGTATTACGTATGATAGTCTATTTATGCCATATATTAGGGTGCCTAAATTTACCCCTATTTTTTCCTTAAGGAACTTTATAGTTTTAGTGTATGGTGTGAGGTACAGATCTTGTTTCATTTTTCTGCAAATGGATATCCAATTTTGCCAGCACCATTTGTTAAACAGACAACCTCTTTCCCATTTAACGGATTTCAGCCCTTTGTCAAAGATCAGCTGACCATAGGTCAATGGATCTGTTTCTCGGTTCTCAATTCTATTCCAGTGGTCTATATGTCTGACATTGCACCAACACCAGGCTA
>NW_006929134.1:2938-5220 GCF_000298275.1 Orycteropus afer afer
TTTTTTTTTTTTTTTCCTGAGTCTCTTGGGTTTTCTATGTATAGGATCATATCATTAGCAAATAGGAATAGTTTTACTTCTTCCTTACCAATTTGGATGTCTTTGATTTTCATTTCTTGCCTTACTGCCCTGGCTAGGACTTCCAGTACAATGTTGAACAGAAGTGGTGATAGCGAGCATCCTTGTCTGGTTCCTGTTCACAAGGAGAATGGTTTCAGTCTCTTTCCACTGAGAATAATGTTGGCTGTTGGTTTTGCATACATGCCCTTTTAGTTGAGGAATGTCCCTTCTTTTCCTATTTTGCTAAGAGTTTTTATCAGGGATGGGTGTTGGATTTTATCAAATGCCTTTTTTTTTGCATCAGTTGATATGATCTTGTGGTTCTTTTCCTTTATTTATGTGATGGATAACACTGACTGTGTTTCTAATGTTGAACCATCTTTGCATACCTGATATGAACCCCATTTGGTCATAATGAATTATTTTTTTTGGATATGTTGTTGGAGTCTAATGGCTTGGATTTTGTTGAAGATTTTTGCATCTATATTCATGAGGGATATTGGTCTGTAGTTTTCCTTTTGAGTGATGTCTTTACCTGGTTTTGGTATCAAGGTTATGCTTGCTTCATAAAATGAATTTGGGAGGATTCCATCCTTTTCTATGTTCTGGAATAGTTTGAATAGGATTGTTGTTAGTTCTTCTCTGAACATTGGTAGAATTCACCAGTGATACCATCTAGGCCAGGACTTCTTTTGTTCATAATTTTTATATGACTTGTTCAATTTTATGGGTCTGTTCAACTTTTCCACCTCAGTCTGTGTTAGTTTAAGTAAATAGTGTGCTTCTAGATATCTATCCATTTCTTCTAGATCTTCAAATTTATTGGGAATACAGTTCCTCATAGTATCCTGATACTGTCTTTTTTATTTCACTTGGTTCTGTTGTGATGTCACCCAATTTCTTTTTTTTCCATGTTATTTGTGTTTTCTCCCTCTTTTCATTTTTTAAATTTGCCAATGGTTTGTCAATTTGATTGATCATTTCAAAAAACCAATTTCTAGTCTTGTTGATTTTTTCTATTGTTCTTCTGTTTTCTGTTTCATTTATTTCTGCTTGAATGATTTCCTTCCTTCTGGTGACAGTAGACTTTTCTTGTTATTGTTTTAATTGTTGGAGATGTTGGTTCAAGGTGATGATTTTGGCTCTTTTTTTCTTTTTTGATGTGTGCATTTATTGCTATAAATTGGCCACTGATCACTGCTTTTGCTGTGTCCCAAAGATTTTGGTATGTTGTGTTTTCATTCTCATTTGATTCAGGGAATTTTAAAATTCATTTTTTATTTCTTCTATTACCCAGTCATTCTTAAGGAGGGTGTTGTTCATTTTCCATGTGTTTGCTCTTTTTCCATTGATCTTCCTATTGCTGATTTCTAATTATATAGCCTTATGATCTGAGGAGATGCTTTGCAGTATTTCATTGTTTTAAAATTTATTAACTTGCTTTAATGGAGTTCCGGTAAGATGGTGGAATAGGCAGAAAGACTGCACAGAACCTCTTCAACAAAGAAAAGGGGAACCAATTAACACAGACACAGAAGATAATCTTGGACCCCTGAGCCTTGAAGGGAAGGATACAGAAGTGGACTAAACCCCAACTAGCTGAAGAATTTGCATGAAAATACCAAAAAAGGAGACATACAGAGCTGCAGTCCAGCAGCGATCCTTAGCGATCCTAACGGGACAACCAGCTTGGAGATTGCTGAGTGGTGGTAGGACCTAAGAATTAACCTAAAAATCAACTCTGCTAGCCAGAAACTGCATGGAGAACTTCTCTGGTAGCTGGGGAATAAAAGTTGAAGCAGCAGCGAAGAGGAAGGCAGGTTGAGCCGTGGACTTTTGCCTGTCCATAGGGTGCAGCCATTTTGAATGTTTACAAGTTGCTTCACCATTTTGGATATTTAAAGAGACAGTGTTCTCCCAGATTCCAGGGGCTTAAGAACAGGTTCTGCTTGCCAGTGACCCCAAGGACACTCTGGAACTGGACAACTGAAAGGTGCAACGTTCCCCTTGGTACTCTTATACCCCACACCTGCTTGGTGAACAGAGGTGCAGCCATCACCCACTCCCACCCACCTTCTAGGCCCACAGGAAACCCATCCCAGTCTGTGTGCTTGGACGGAGCCTGGGTGCCCAGCCCTGCCCTCCCCTGATATTTTTCTTTTTTTTTCTCTATTTCTGTTTTTTTAGCATAGTGGCTAAAGCACTTGACTGCTAACCAGAAG
>NW_006929135.1:0-5300 GCF_000298275.1 Orycteropus afer afer
TGCATTGTAAATTTTGGTCAATGACATGAGACAAAATACATGTGAACTGCTATATGAAAAGTGAATTTACTGTGTAAATCTTCACCCAAATCAAAATAAAATAAAAAAAAAAAGAAGTTAGAAATAGAAATGCCGTATGATCCAGCAATTCCACTGTTGTTGTTTTTGTTGTTGTTGTTATGTGCAGAGTCAGACCCGACTCATAGTGACCCTTCCTTGGGTTTCCAAGGCAGTATCACTACAGAAGTAGATTGCCCCATCTTCCTTTTGAGGAGTGGCTGGTGGGTTTGAACCTCCAGCCTTGTGGTTAGCAGTCAAATGCCTTAGGCACTATGCTGCCAGAGCTCCCAGCCATCCCACTACTAGGTATATATATATTCTAGAGATATAAGAACCATGACACAAACAGATATATTCCCCCCCCCCCGATTATCACAGCATTATTCACAATAGCAAAAAGATGGAAACAACCTAAGTGTCCATCAAAGGATGAATGGATAAACAAACTATGCACATACACACAATGGAATACTATATGCAACAGTAAAGAATAATGATGAATCTATGAAACACCTCATAACATGGATGAACCGAGAAGACATTATGCTGAGTAAAATTAGTCAATCAGAAAAGGACAACTATTGTATGAGACCACTACTGTAAAAAGTTAAGAAAAGGTTTACACACAGAGAGAATAATTCTTTGTAGGTTACCAGAGGTGGGAGGGGGAGGGAGGGTAAACCACTAACTACAGCATAGACACAGATTAACTTGGGTGAAGAGAAATTCAATAGCATAAGGGAAAGTCAGGCCAAAAGTATCAAGGCAATGGAATGAGACACTGAGAGGAGCACCAGAGGTAAAAACAACAAAGGTGAATAATATCACGTATACAATCCTGCAGTAACAGTAATAACAGTAATCTACAAGTGGATACATAGACACTCAAACAAAAAAGGAGTGGGATACATAGATAGACACTCAAACTAAAAAGGCAAATGGGGCTACATTCATGAATATATTTAGGATAGACAGAAGATATCTCTACCTACGTATTTATATGTGTTGTAAACATACCCATGAATGTAATAGAGCATAAGGGGACAAAATTATGAAAATTTCTTAATCATAACCAAACACTTTGAGGGAATCGGTCACTGGGCATGGGGGCTCAGAACCATAGTCTCAGGGGACACCAAGGTTAATTGACATAACACAGTCCACAAAGACAATGTGCTATATCCAAATTTAGTGAGTAGTGACTGGGGTCTTAAAAGCTTTGAGTGGCTATCTAAGTGCAATTATTGGACTCTCCCCTTCTGGAGCAAAGGCAAGTGAAGACTATCAAAGATGCAAGGAAACAATTATTCAAAAGGACTAATGGACCACATGAACTCCTGACTCCATGACCCTGAGACCAGAAGAAAATGGTACCCAGCTACGACTGCTGACTGCTCTGAAAGAGACCACAATAGGAGGTCCTAGCTAGAGTGGGAGAAAAATGCGGAAAAAAACTCAAAATGACACACAAAAAAAGACCAAGATTAATAACATACTACACAAAATATTGTTCTCTCTCCTACTTAGGTGTGTTTCACTTTCATCTCACCTACTTTGGTCATATTGTTAGATGGGACCATTCCGTGGAGAAGGTTATCATGCTTGACAAAGTGGAGGGTCAGGAAAAAAGGGGAAGACTCTCAATGAGAAGGATTGACACAGTGGTTGCAATGATGGTCTTAGGTATAGCCAAGATTGTGAAGATGGTGCACAACCGGGCAGTGTTTCCTTCTGTTGTACATAGGGTCTCTAGGAGTGGGAGCTAACTTGACTATACCTAACAACAACAACAAAACACAAAAATATTGTTCTGCATTCTACTTTGGTGAGTAGTGACTGAGATATAAAAGCTTGCAAGCAGCCATCTAGATGCAACAATTGGTCTGTCCTCGTCCAGAGCAAAGGAGAATGAAGGAAACCAAAGACACATGGAAATAATTCATCCAAGGGACTAGTAGACCATGTGAACTCAGCCTAGATGATCATGAGACCAGAAGAACTAGATGGTGCCCGGCCACCACTGTCAACCACTCAGAAAGGGATCAGTGCAGGAGATCCTGGATAAAGTGGGAGAACAATGTGGAACAAAACTCAAAATCAGAAAGAAAAAAAAAAGACCAGGTTTACTGATGAGATCGCTGAAACTACGGCCCCTAGTCACCCTTCAGGCCTGGAATTGAATTCACTCCTGTGGCTTCCAGCCAAACAGTAGATAGGCATGTAGGGTGAACATTTACACCAGGTAAGTACACTCCTTAGAATGTATCTCAAATCATGAGAGAACAGAAGGGCGGTATTGGCACAGGGATATAGCTCAGGGGGCAGGAATGCATAGGAAAGGAGGACACAGGGAACAGGTAACTACAGGGAGGAAGTGGGAAAAGAGCTGTTACATTGTGGGGATTACAGTCAATGTCATGAAACAAAATGTGTATGAACTGCTGTATGGAAAATGAATTTGCTCTGTAAATTTTCACCCAATCTCAATAAAAATTTAAAAAAAAAAAAAAAAACAGGCTTATTGGTCAGATGAAGACTGGTGGAACACCCGAGATTAAGGTCCTTAGACACCTTGAAACTGGGAGCTGAATTCAACCCCTGTGGTTCAACTATTAGCCAATCAATAGACAGGCTTAGGTATGTACTCATTAGAAAAATCAGCAACATGAGATCAAGATGGCAGTAGCTGCCCAGGATACAGCTAGGAAGGAAGAAGGGGATGGGAAGGAAGGACGAAGAGAAGGAGTGGCCACGGGGAGGAAGTAGGGGAATGTTGTCGTGTTGTGGGGATTGCGGTGGATGTCACAAAACAGAATGTGTATGGATTGTGGAGTGGAAAACCAATTTATTCTGTAAACTTTCACCCAAATCACAATTTTAAAAAATTAAATTAAAAAATAGAAGAAAAAAAAGAGGTGATTTTATTATATGTAAATTTTACTTCAATAAACATTTTTTAATGATATTGTAATAAATACCAAAAATTCAAATAGTACAGACATATATACAATAAAACAGGAGAAATTCTCTACCTTTTCCAATCCCATCTCTATTACTAGTCTGTGTGTATTCTTCCCGATGCTTTTATGCATATTCGTTTATATTTGTAAAAATACGTGATACTAGTAAATCATTGTAACTTTTTCATTCATGTCACTTTTCATTGTGGATGTTTTTCCATTTTCTATCAGTACCTAAAAATCTTGCTCATCTCTCCACTTAGCATTTATTTTGCTGTCAAGGATGGAGTGGGCTTTCCATAAGTGTTGGCCATCTCTGTCTGTCGTGAGCCAACTGTCCAGAGAGGGTCGACTTGACCAACAAGAAAAACAGATTTATTCCAGCAGCTGTCCGCATCCAAAGGACACTGTGTTCTCTGGATCTGTTACCAAACCAGCCAGGTCAGTTTCTTCTCCTGTTTCAAAGCAAATTTCCTCTCATTCTCCTTGAATTGCTACAGCAGTTGGCCTATAATTTGTACTGCAGGGATCAGGGATAGCTGGAAGTATGACTAGAAGAAAATAAAGAGATTTTTATAATATATAAATCAATCGTTTGCACATTATAACAATTCCTTCTTATTCACTCATTCTTTCTTTCATTTTAGTGAATTAATATATTTAGAGTTTATATCATTCAAATGACCCTTGGAAGACTTGTTTAAGGTCATACGAGCCACTGGCAGTGACAGGAAAGAGGGTGAGGTTTCTATACTGTACTGTTTTTGGTCAGCAGACAGGCTGTGCCAGGCACTGCCATCCCTACCATGCCCACATCAGGAGGCCAGAAGCACAGGGTTTGGCACTGGCAGTTGGAAGTGACAACTGAATTTTGGAAAGTTGTACGACAGCTTCATCTTGCCCCTAGAAGGAACACCTAACAGGGACTAAGTGTCTGCTTTGAAGCCTCAGAGAACCAGTTCTCAGACCGATGCCCCTCATTTCCCCACACACACACCCTTGAATCCCAGTCTCCAGCAAGTGCATGACAACCTCAGACTTTGCTAACCACATAAGGGTCTCAGTTCACATAAGGAATTCGCAAGCTGGCATTCTCCAATTCACTTCTCTACAAACTGGAATGGGTAAGGAGTTTATGTAATTTGAAGGTAGCAGCAACTATGCTGTGGCTGATTAAAAGGTATGGTTTGGGGTCCTATGACTGCATGATTTTAAGGCCCCTGCACATTCTAAGGAAGCTCTGGTGGCATAGTGCCTAAGGCATCTGAGTGCTAACCAGAAAGCTGGTGGTTCAAACCCATTAGCCACTCCTTGGAAGGAAGATTGGGCAACCTACTTCCATAGAGATACCACCTTGGAAACCAAAGGCGGGGTCACTGTGAGTCATATTGACTCAATGGCACTGAGTTTGGTTTTGGTTTTCACATTCTAAAGTTCTCTATAGGAGCTCTGGTAGCATAGTGCCTAAGGCACCTTGACTGCTAACCAGAAGGCTGGAGGTTCAAACCCACCAGTCACTCCTCAGAAGGAAGGTTGTGCAATCTACTTCTGTAGTGATACTGCCTCAGAAACCCAAGGAGGGGTCGCTATGAATCAGTTCCGACTCGACGGCACAAAACAACAGCAACAACAACAAAATTCTCTATTATGTTCCTAACCCAGGTCAGCAGTGCGGTGGTTATAAAAGCATATGTTTCAGCATCAGAGGGGCTTGGCCTCGGGTCTTGGTCCTGCCACCTACTAGCTAGGTGATAGTTAGGCAAGTTAGTTGGCCTTGCTCAACCTCAGTTTCTTCATCTTCACTGCGCCATTGGGAGGTTTTTGTGACGAAACACCAGGGCCTAACACAGCACCTGGCATGGAGAAAATGCTCTGTACCATGGCTATCATTACTATTATTAAGAAATTTATCTTTCTGGGAACACAAATGTTCCTCCATTCTAAAAACGTTGCTATGTAAAATAAAGGAGGATACCATCATCTGAAGAAAAGGACTGATCAGATACTTCTTTTTCTTTTTTTCTCTAAAATCTCCCCATGATAACTATAAAGAACAGTTCTCAGAGGTAGTTGTTGAAGAAAAGTGAGGCCTGGGTAAGACCTGGGGAGGTTAAGGGCTGCTTAAAATCACAAAGCTAGAGGCGGGGCAAGATGGCAGACTAGGCAGAAGGATTGCACAGATCCTCTTCAACAAAGAAAAGGGAAACCAATTAACACAGACACAGAAGATAATCTTGGACCCCTGAGCCTTGAAGGAAAGGATGCAGATTTGGACTAAAC
>NW_006929136.1:0-802 GCF_000298275.1 Orycteropus afer afer
TTGGTTTTTCCATATCCCTAAAGAATGTTGATGAGATCTGAATTGGGATTGCATTGAATGTATAGGTTGCTTTGGGTAGAAGTGACATTTTCACAATGTTCAATCTTCCTATCCATGAACATGAGATGTTCTTCCATTTATGTAGATCTCTAATGGTTTGTTGAAGTAGTTTTTTTTTTATAGTTTTCTTTGTACAAGTCTTTTGTGTGCCTGGTATGATTTATTCCCAATTACTTTATATTTTTAGTAGCTATTGTAAATGGTACTGATTTCCTTACTTCTTTTTCAGCAATCTCTTTACTGGTGTAGAGGAATCCAACTAATTTTGGGATGTTGATCTTTTATCCTGCCATGATGCTAAATCTCTCAATTAGTTCCAGTAGATGTTTGACAGAGTCTCTTGGATTTTCTAAGTACAGGATCATATCATCTGCAAATAGGGATAGTTTGACTTCTTCCTTGCCAATTTGGATGCCTTTGATTTCCCTTTCTTGCCTTATGGCTCTGGCTAGGACTTCCAGTACAATTTTGAATAGAAGCGATGATAACGGGCATCCTTGTCTGGTTCCTGTTCTCAAGAGGAATGGTTTCAGTCTCTCTCCATTGAGAATAATGTTGGCTGTTGGTTTTCCATAGATGCTCTTTATTATGTTGAGGAATGTCCCTTCTATTCCTATTTTGCTGAGTTTTGATCAGGAATGGGCATTGGATTTTATCAAATGCCTTTTCTGCATCAATTGATATGATCATGTGGTCCTTCTCCTTTGTTTTATTTACGTGGTGGATGACATTGATTGTTTTC
>NW_006929136.1:1602-2343 GCF_000298275.1 Orycteropus afer afer
AATTTTTGAATTTCAATTTTTATTTCTTCTCTTACCCAGTCTTTCTCAAGGAGGGTGTTGTTCAGTTTCCATGTGTTTACTCTTTTTCTGTTGATGTTCCTATTGTTGATTTCTAATTTGATAGCATTATGATCTGAGAAGATGGTTTTCAGTATTTAAATGTTTTAAAATTTATTAAGGCTTGCTTTATTGCCTAACTTATGGTCTATCATAGAATTCCATGTGCACTGAGAAACAATGTATATTGTGCTGCTGTTGGGTGAAGTGATCTGTAGATGTCTATAAGGCCAAGTTGGTGGATTGTATTGTTTAGCTCTTCTGCATCTTTGTCGAATTTCTTTCCAGTTGTTCTATCTTTCATTGAAAGTAGCCTATTAAAGTCTCCCACTATGAGTGTGGAGTCGTCTATTTGGCTTTTCAACTTTTTTAACATATGATTTATGTATTTTGGGACTCTTTCATTAGGTCCATAGATATTTATTACAGTTATATCTTCATGCTCAATTGATCCTATAATCATTATATAATGTCCTCCCTTGTCTCGTATGGTGGTTTTTGTCTTAAAGTCAATTTGTTCAGAAATTAGTATTGCCATTCCTGCTCTTTTACAGTTGCCATTTGCTTGATATATCTTTTTCCAAACATTGATTTTTAGTCTATTTTTGTCATTATCTCTCAGATGTGTCTCTTTTAGGCAGCATATTGATGGATTTTGTTTTCTTATCCAATCTGCAACTCTCC
>NW_006929136.1:2843-5058 GCF_000298275.1 Orycteropus afer afer
GCATCTCCTGTAAGGTTAGTCTGGTTTTAACAAGTTCCCTTAGTTTCTGCTTATCTGGAAATCTCCTCATTTCACTATCATATTTGAGGGACAGTTTTGCCAGGTATATAATTCTTGGTTGAAATTTTCTTTCTTTCAGGGTTTTATATATACCATTCCATTGCCTTCTCACTTGCATGGTTTCTGCTGAGAAAACAGGGCTTATTCTTACTAGCTGTCCTTTGTAAATAACTTTTTGTTTGTCCTGTGCTGCTTTCAGAAATCTGTCTTTGTCTTGGTTTAGATGAGTTTTATGATGATATATCTTGGTGACTTTCTTCTGGGGTCTATCCTGTTTGGGGTTCGCTGGACTTCCTGAATGGCTATATTCACATCTTTCATCACACCAGGGAAGTTCTCCTCCAACAAATCTTGGACAATTTTCTCAGTGGTTATATTTTTCTCGTCCTGTTCTGGAATTCCAATGACCCATATGTTATTTCTTTTGATAGTATCCCACATGAATCTTAGGCTTTCTTCATTTATTTTTTCTTTTTTTCTGATTGATCACTTTTCAAAGAAGTATTCAGGTATTTGTCTTCAATCTCATTAATTCTGTCTTCCATTGCATCGATTCTACTCTTTGCCCTTCCAATGTGTTATCTGTTTCTGACAATTTAATATTAATCTTCTGGATTTCTATCTGTAGTTTTTGAATCATTTCTAATTTTTCATTGATTTTGTCATTTTGTTCTTGTATTTTCTTCCAAAATTCTTCTAGAGTTTTTTCTGTGTTTTCTTTGGTCTGTCTCTCAATCCTAAATATAATTTAGATACCTAAATAAAATTCTTTTGAATTCCTTATCAGAGAGTTCCAATGCTGCTTTTTCCTCAGGGATGTGTTCTGGGTTTGTGTCCTTCTCCCTTGTTTCTACCACTTTATCTTGCTTCTTTGTGTGGACTGTCATAGTCTGTTGTCACCGAAACATCATGGTATTGTTGTGTTTAGATCCCTGTTAAGTTTGTGAAGAGCAGCCAAAGGTGATTTAGGCACTTCTTGTTTTTTTTGTTGTTGTTGTTGTTGTTGTTGTTGTTTTTATTGGCCCATTTTGTGGAGAAGGAGGTGGTGGCTCTAGCTCAGTAAGTGAAGTTGCAGGAAGTGTGGGTGTAGTTGTGTTTTATGGAGACTCTTGCCGTCTCCCACTCAGTTAGACAAAAATTACAATTGAATAGCCATCAAAAAACTAAAAACACATGGACAAAAAATACACCATAAAATGGGGGGGGGAGAATAAAAAACAAGAAAATCTGCAATTTCTGGTGACAGGGCAGTAAGAGAAAAAAGGTTGAGAAGGAAAAAAATGGGAAAAATGCAAAAAGAAAAACAAGGAACAGGATTAACCAAGAGAAAAAAAAATCGCAACCAAGAACAAGGAAAAGAAAAAAAGCTGAAAACCTTAGTACCTGCGACGGGTCCTAGGGGTCTAATTAACACCTATGTCTGTGTTAATTGGTTTCCCTTTTCTTTGTTGATGAGGATCTGTTCAGTCTTTCTGCCTATTCCGCCATCTTACCAGAAGTTCCTTGTTGAAGATTTTTGCATCTATATTCATGAGGGATTTTGGTCTGCAGTTTTCCTTTTGAGTGATGTCTTTGCATAGTTTTGGTATCAAGGTTATGCTTGCTTCATAAAATGAGTTAAGGAGGATTTCATCTTTTTGTATGTTTTGGAACAGTTTGAACAGGAATGGTGTCAGTTCTTCTCTGAATGTTTGGTAGAATTCTCTGGTGAAACCGTCTGGGCCAGGATTTTTTTGTTGTTGGTAATTTTTTTGATGACCTGTTCAATTTCTTGTTTTGTTATGGATCTGTTCAACTTTTCCACATCAGTCTGTGTTAGTTTAGATAAGTGGTGTGTTTCCAGAAATCTGTCCATTTCTTCCAGATTTTCAAATTTGTTGGAGTATGGTTCTTCATAATATCCTGATATTATCCTTTTTATTTCAGCTGGTTCTGTTGTGATATCACCCATTTCGTTTCTTAGTCATGTTATTTGTATTCTCTCCCTCTTTTCCTTTGTTAAATTTGCCAGTGGTTTGTCAATTTTATTGATCTTTTCAAAAAACTAACATCTAGTCTTGTTGATCTTTTCTATTGCCCTTCTATTTTCTGTTTCATTGATTTCTGCTCAAATCTTTATTATTTCCTTTCTTCTGGTGACTGTAGGCTTTTCTTG
>NW_006929137.1:0-654 GCF_000298275.1 Orycteropus afer afer
GGTGGCAGGCTGTGTGCCAGGTGCACGGGCTGGCATTCTCCAACCTGGGGGCTCCAGCTTGCTGTGGTTGGATGCGGCGGAATGGCTGCAGCCACATAGGGACCCCAGGGCACCCTGCCTGGTCTGCGCCACCCATTCCATCGTTGCCGTGTCCAAGGCCGGACTTGCGACTGCATTTGTTGCATCTGGTAGAGGGGCTTCATCTTTCTCGCTGAGCCTGCACTTGGAACGTGTGACTTGGGCTCTGCACACCCCACAGTCCATTTGGCTGAGGCTGGTCTCTGCTCGTAACAACCCCCACGCCACCAGTCTGCTGAGACTTTTGGGGCTTCCAAGAGTCCCAGCCCAGAAAAGGAGGTTTGGGAAGGCGAGGAAGCCTACCGAGAGGGAGAAGCAGGAGAGCTGGCTCAGTCAAGACCAGGGGCCCCTGTGCACCTCTGGGGAGCCCATAGCAGGAACCTCAAGACAGACTGCCAAACTCTGCTTCGGGTCCAGGGGCCACTTCCCTGTTTGAAGGGCCCAGGCACTTAGTGTTGTCTCTGTGTTTTCTCATTGCAAAGTCTAAGTGCACCCCCCAGCTGACACCGCCGCTATTATTTCACACCAGCATGGTCCAATGCCACAAAGCTCTTGCCACTGAGCACGCACAGAGGT
>NW_006929137.1:4074-4476 GCF_000298275.1 Orycteropus afer afer
GGCAGGGAAGGGGGGAGGGAAGGCACGGCGGAGGGAAAGGACTGGGGAGTTGCGGTGGAGGGTGGGCACTGTCGCGGAACCGGGCACCCAGTGGTTGTCTCCTCCGAGTCCACGAACTCACCTCAAGTCCAGCCACATAGCGTGCCCACCTTTACCAGGAGGCGGCAGTGGTGGAGGCTGCGGCGGCGAGCGCAGGCCTGGCACCCCCCTTCTTCACAGCGCGGGCTTAGGCGCTGGACACGGATGTGCACGGAGTACAGTCGGCGCCCACACAAGGCCGGCCTATTCCCCTCTGCTAGCCTGCGAATGCCCCTCCACAAGCCCTCAGAGGTGGTGGATCTGCCAGAGCAGCACATTGCCAGGCCAAACCTCAAAGAGGCTCTGCAGGCCCCTGAGCGCCAC
>NW_006929137.1:5426-6510 GCF_000298275.1 Orycteropus afer afer
CTCAAGACAGACTGCCAAACTCTGATTCCGATCCAGGGGTCACTTCCTTGTTTGGAGGGACCAGGCAGTCAGTGTTGCCCCTGTGTTTTCTCATTGCAAGCTCTAAGTGCTCCCCCCAGCTGACACCGCCGCTATTATTTCACACCATCGTGGTCCAATGCCACAAAGCTCTTGCCACTGATAACGAACAGACGGGGAGTGGGATGGTGGCCCTGGCTGGGTCTGGGTCAGGAGGATGGATTAGGGGCCAGCTCTTCTCACTGGCCACGGTGGCTAAGAAAGTGGCCCTCGGGAACCAAATTTATCGAGGCACCAGCTGGGGGGCTGCTCTGGGTTAGCCCTCCACACTGCCAGGCAGCCTTAGGCTGGGACTCCCTTGCAGGGTCATCAGCCTGGAGGTGGGCACAGGGCCTAGGCCTAGGGCATCAGAGGCGACAGGCAGTTGGGGTGAAGGGCAGGCCCCACTCCGTCCCCATGTGTACGCACTTAGGAGAGTGAATTCAATTTGGTGTACTAGCCTTGGTTGCATCCTCTGTAATAGGGGACACGAATAGATGGTCCCTGGGAACGGCGCCTCTGGGTAAAGGTGTGCGAGAAGGACATTTGGGCACGGGGGCAGACACGGCTGAGGGCAGTTTCCCCTGTGGTGCCAGGGCTTGGTGTGGACCTAGAGCCATCCAGCGTGAGGTCAGAACTTGGCCCTCAGAGAAACCCAAGGGGGCTGGCCTGGCCTCCCTGACCCCGGTGACTTTGAGGAGGGACACAACCCAACCCCTTGAGCAAACCATTCAGCTCTCCCAGCATCACATCCATACCCAGACACAGTGACAGCAATCCACTCCAGTCCACAGGAGCCAGAGAAGACCTGGGTTCAGCCAGGTCCACAGCTTTCAGGACACTGAGATGGATTCACAAATGGATCCTCCGTCTTCACCATTTTATCACCCTGGCAAGTCAACGAGTCTCTCTCGGCCACTCAACTGCAACCTGGTGGAGCAGCATAGCCTCTGAGACATACATTTCTGCACGGGTTAGGTATATAAAAGGTTGTTGTTGTTGATGTTGGGGACTCTCATTACCCACT
>NW_006929138.1:0-581 GCF_000298275.1 Orycteropus afer afer
CTCTTTTGGTGCTTCCTGCATTGTTCCATATTGTGGATTGTTCAGTATTGCAAGTTGGGGCTTGAATTTTTTCTTCAGTTCTTTTGGCTTGAGAAATGCAGGGTGTGTTCTTCTCTTTTGGTTTTCTAATTCCAGGTCTTTGAAGTTAATGCAATAGGAATGACTGCTGATTAAAGAGGAGACAAGCTTGAGAAAGATAGCTGAATGGAACCAACCATGTAAAGATGTAGGTGCAAGCCAAGGAACTCCTGGGGCTACCAGAAGCTGAGAAAGACAATGAAGGATCTTCTCCTAGAGTCTAGACAGAGACCATGCCTATACCAATACCCTTTGTAGTACTTTCTTGAAACTAATACATTGAGATATTTTCCTATGCTTTCTTTTAGAAGCTTCAGTGTTTTATCTATGTTGTTAAAATAGGGATAGTAGACATCCTTGCCTTGATCCTAAAGTTAAAGTTTTTTTTTAATATATTTCACTCTTTCATGATGTTAGCTGAAAGTTTTTCAAGGAAATTTTAATCTGAAAAAGAAGCTTCCTTTTCTTCCTATTATGCTCACTTATTCTCTCTCTATCTTTCT
>NW_006929138.1:3476-3822 GCF_000298275.1 Orycteropus afer afer
TTTTCTATTTTCTAAATTCCTACAGTTGAATAGCTATAATTCTATGACATAGTGAAACAAAATGTCTTAAAGGGATGTTCTTTTTCAGTATTGATTAAACTAAACGGCCAATTGAAATAATGAATTGTCAGTTTAAAATGAGTATATCATTAAAAAGAAAACAATAGTAATGAGACAGCCAATGACTCAAATTATGTTCCATCTGCTCCAAATCAAAGAGCATTAAAGAACTAAAAGTGACACTGTATTGATCCACACTAGGTAAATTAGTTTCAGGAGAACAATAACCCATCATATTTCATTAATGTTAATTTTAGTAGTACAATTGTCAGATATTTGTTTTTAT
>NW_006929138.1:3934-4652 GCF_000298275.1 Orycteropus afer afer
TGACTCAAAGGCAGCAAGTGTTTATTTATTTATTTTTTTAAATCACTGGAACTATAGATATCATTTTTTTTTATGTAAAAGAGTGATTAAATTGCTCAAGTTTGAGAAAGTGCTTTAGAATGCTTCCCCACTCAACTTTAGGATTTCTTTTTCCTGTTAAATTTTATGAACAGCCTGAGACATTGACTGTATTCATTTGAACACTTAGAGTAATCTTAGGGAAGAAGCCAGTTTGCTGTCCTGAAATTTGAAAATATTTCAGAAAATCAGTGTGGAACAGTTTCAAATAAGTAGGATAAAGACTATATGATTCAGAAAAGGAAGACTACAAAATACTTTACCTGCAGAGGTATATTGTGGAAAATAGTCCTGTAATATGCATAAAATTGGGACAAAATATATTTCCTTGAAATGAATTTGAAAGAGTTTATTCTTCTCTACTATGAAGCTGGTAACTTTACAGGGCAAATGAAAAAATTTTCCAGTAACTACAAAGAGTTTCTTAGCATTTGCTATTTATCCCAAATGCTAATGTGGCAGAGATGTTGAAGAAAGGTCTTGGACTATAAAGAGTAAGTTTCCATCAAGTTCTGGGAAGTATCTATTTAGTGTACCTCAGAAAAACATAATTTCCTTTTAAACTGGACATTTTTATTTGCCTTAATTTCTTAGTACTTAAGAAAAAGTGATGCAATGTGGTAAGGAGTGGTGTAGAGAA
>NW_006929138.1:5102-6377 GCF_000298275.1 Orycteropus afer afer
CTTCTTAGGTGTCAATGAATGCTAATAGCAACCTGCAGTTCTGACTCTGCATGGCAATATGAGGCCATGTCCCCTCCTTATAATCCAGAATCTCATAATGATATCCATAATGTCTGGGTTTCAACTGAAAATCTCTTGTCTTACTGCAACGGGGAGATTTCAAACTGAATGGAAATAGAAAATCAGTAGATGCCAACACTGAGATAAGAGATATTAGAATTATCTGGAAAAGATTTTAAAACCCCCATCATAAAAATGCTTCAATTAATAATTATGAACATGCTTGAAAAACATAGAAAGTCTTAGCTATAAATATCAAGTCACAGCAAATAATGAGAAGAAATAAAAGAGTGAAATAGAAATTTTAGAACCGAAGAATACACTCACCTAAATATAAAACTCAATGGTCGCATTTCAGAAGAATGGAGAGGACAAAGGAAAGAAATTATCCCATTTGAATAATAGAGAGAAAATAAGCTAAACAAAAACCACAACAATACATAATAAAATTAAAGAACCTCAGGAAACTGAGGTCATAGGAGAAGACCAAACCCTCCCTTCATCAGAGCTACAGAAGTAGAGGAGAAAGAGGGTGGAGCTGACAAAGTATTTGAAGAAATGATGGCTGAAATGTTCTCCAATTTTGGCAAAAGATAAAAACTTAAAAATTTAAGAAATTGAGAAAACTTCAAACAACATAAATCCAAAGAAATCCAAACCAAGACCCAAACTTCTGGAAACTAAAGACAAAGAACAAAATTTTCAAAAGCAGTGAGAGAGAAATGGCACTATACATAGGTGGTGGTCATTAGGTAATGTGGAGTTTGTTCTGACTTATACAACAGAATGAAACACAGCCAAGCCTTTAGTCATCCTCACAATCATTGCTATGATTGAGCCCATGGTTGCCGCCACTGCGTCAATCCATCTCATTGGGGGTCTTCGTCTTTTTCACTGACTTTCTAGTTTACCATAATATGACTGAAATATGACAAAGTTTCACTATCCTCACTTCTAAAGAGCGTTCTGGCTGTACTTCTCCCGAGACAGATTTGTTCGTTCTTCTGGCAGTCCATCCTACACTCATTATTCTTCACCAACACCTATAGTGAAAAACAATTTGGATTGGTTTGTCACTAGAAACCTTGGAAGCAAGAAAGAAGTAGAACAATGTTTTTCTGTAATTTTGCTTAAAAAAATAAATGTCAAATAAAATTATTATATATAGTGCCTTGGTTACCTAGTGTTGCCATGAAAAAAGTTGTTGTTTGGTCC
>NW_006929139.1:0-527 GCF_000298275.1 Orycteropus afer afer
GTCTTTTGTGTCCCTGGTAAGATTTATTCCCAAGTATTTTATTTTTTTTGGTAGCTATTGTAAACAGTATTGATTTCCTTATTTCTTTTTCAGCATCTCTTTGCTGATGTACAGGAATCCAACTGATTTTTGGATGTTGATCTTATATCCTGCCACGATGCTACATCTCTCAATTAGTTCCAGTAGATTTTTGACTGAGTCTCTTGGCTTTTCTAGATATCGGATCATATCATCAGTGAATAGGGATAGTCTGACTTCTTCCTTACCAATATGGATGCCTTTGATTTCCCATTCTTGCCTTATGGCCCTGGCTAGGATTTCCAGTACAATGTTGGATAGAAGTGGTGAGGGCATCCTTGTCTGGTTCCTGTTCTCAAGAGGAATAGTTTCAGTCTCTCTCCATTGAGAATAATGTTGGTTGTTGGTTTTGCATAAATGCCCTTTATTATGTTTTCACCAGAAAAGAGAAAGCAAAAAAGAAAAAAATAAAATAAAAATAAAAAAAGAGAGAGAGAGAAAAAAAAAAA
>NW_006929139.1:2600-3187 GCF_000298275.1 Orycteropus afer afer
AATACATAAAAGCCTTGCTCCACATCCTACATTGGTGAGTAGCGACTGGGGTTTTAAAAGCTTTCAAATAGCTATCTAAGATACAGTTAACGGTTTCCTAGCATTGGAAGCAAAGAAGAACGTTTACAAAAAAAAAAAAAAAAAAAAAAAAACTATCTTCTAGATCATTAATCCTCTCTTTAGTTTTATTTAATAACTGTTAATACCATCCCTTATGTTCATAATTCAATGACAGTATTTTTAAGTTCTACAATTTCCACTTAGGGATTTTTCCTTCACATTTTCGTATCTTCAACAAAATTGCTCATCTTGCTTTTTATCACTTTGAACATAACACCACAGTTACTTTGTATCTAATAATGCTGATATTACCAGTGGCTCTGTTTCCTTTGTTTTTTTCTTTAAATTTTATATATTCTGTTGTTGAGAATATAAACAGCAAAATATATACCAATTTAATAGCTTCTACATGTACAATAGGGGATACTGCATGGTTCAAAATCAAGAAGGGAGTGTGTCAAGGTTGTATCCTTTCACCATACTTATTCAACTTGTATGTT
This sequence comes from Orycteropus afer afer, assembly GCF_000298275.1. NCBI lineage: Eukaryota > Metazoa > Chordata > Mammalia > Tubulidentata > Orycteropodidae > Orycteropus > Orycteropus afer. Next base: position 3,161 of record NW_006929139.1, read on the forward strand.
GAGCAAATAATCTGAGAAGCTGGATTA
>NW_006929139.1:5292-6020 GCF_000298275.1 Orycteropus afer afer
TTATTGTAATAGTCAAGGAAATGCTTATCTATGGAAGGTCATTTTCTTTGTTGGTTACCAGGGGCGGGAGGGGAGGGGAGGCAATACTGTTAGATAGATAGAGATAAGTTTTGATTTGGGTGAAGAAAAAGGCAATGTACCAAATGTGAGTGATTAATATAGTGACATTGAGGAAGAGAAAGTCCTAGAGAGGTATGTGGGAAGTACAGACAACAAAGATGAACCCTTTTGCACATACAGTACAGCATGCTCAGTGAAGGCAAACATGGGTATATGGGTGGACAGATGGGTGGACAGGCTGAAATATTAGATATCTAATATCTAAGCATCCAAGAACATGTATAGGGTTGGCAGACAGTGGTCTAATAACTTTACGTGTATGATCTGAATTTCCAGGTGTATAATGGGGCTGACAAGGGGCAAGGTGTAGTCACTGGTTGGTCACAGCCAGCTACCCAGAGGGACCAAGTAGTTGAACCTGTGGGCTCAGGACCATAGTCCCAGAGGACATCAAGCTCAACTGGCATAACATACTACACAAGTCATTGTTCCACCTTCTACTGTGGCTAGTAGTGACTGGGATCTTAAAAGCTAGCAAGCTGCCATCTAGATGCAACGATGGGTCTCTCTTCATCCAGGGCCAAGAAGAATGAAGAAAACCAAAAATTCATGGAAACAATCAGTCCTAGTGACTGGTACACCATCCGATCTGCAGCCTATACGACTAT
>NW_006929140.1:0-502 GCF_000298275.1 Orycteropus afer afer
AGAATTATGTACCCAGCAAAATTGTCCCTCAAATATGATGGTGAAATTAGGACATTTCCAGATAAGCAGAAATTAAGGGAATTTGTTAAAACAAAACCAACCTTACAAGAGATGCTAAAAGGAGTCCTTTGAACAGAGAAGCAACAACAGCCATTAACAACTGATCATTAACACACATGATGATATAACCCAGAAACCAACCCAGCTATGGAAGTATCCAAAGTAAAGAAGCCTGCACGATTGTAAACAGGGAACCAGAGACATCAATTGAAAAATGAGGACAACTACAAACCAAAAAGAGGGAAAAAACTGTATTACTACAGAACTTCTAGATGGTAGGGAAGTCAAGACAACTGCAAGACACATAGAACAGACTGTTCTGAACTTGGGAAGAAAACTATAAATCACAGGGTAACCACAAAGAAAAATTATAAACCCTCACAACAAAAAAGAGAACCAGCATAAATATTCAGCAAATACTAAAACAATAGCAATGAAGGAA
>NW_006929140.1:2245-3607 GCF_000298275.1 Orycteropus afer afer
TTTCACCCAGCCCCTAGGGCTTGGCACTTTGAACTTGGACTTAAAGCCTCCAAATTGTAAGAATAAACTCCTGTTTGTTTAAGCATCCCATTTGTGGTATATTCTTGTCAGAGCAGCACTAGGGAACCAGAACAAAATTAAATACTTTTTATCAACTTCTGCAGTCTGTGATAGACCAAACATGTAACCAAGATATATTTATTATTACTGGTAATTAGAATGAAAGAGTTGGAAACAGGAACACTCACCAGTAGTTGGAAAATATGGCCTTGGTGATAGAAATGACACTGAAGATCACATGATAGAATTTTTGCAAGACCAATGATTTATTCATGGAAAATACATTTTTTCAACAATATAAACAGCAGCTATACACATAGACCTCGCCAGATGGAATACACAGGAATCAAACAGACTGTATCTGTGGTAAGAGGCAATGGAGAAGCTCAATACCGTCAGTCAAAAAAATCCAAGAGCTGTCTCTGGAACAGACGATCAATTACTCATATGCAAGTTCAAGTTGAAGCTGAAGAAAATAAAACAAGTTCACAAGAGCCAGAATGCAACCTTGGTTATATCCCACTTGAATTTAAAGACCATCTAAAGAATAGATTTTATAGATTGAACACAAATGACCAAAGACCTGACCAGTTGTGGGATGACATTAAAAATATCATACATGAGGAAAGTGAAAGGTCATTAAAAAGACACAAAAGGAAGAGAAGACCAAAATGGATGTCAAAAGAGACTGAAACTTGCTGTTGAATAGAGAGTAGCTAAAGTGAATGGAAAGAGCTCTGGTGACGCAGTGCTTAAGGCACTTGACTGCTAATCAGAAGGCTGGCGGTTCAAACCCACCAGCCACTCCTCAGAAGGAAAGTTGAACACACTTTCTACTACTGTAGTGATAGTGCCTCAGAAACCCAAGGAGGGGTTGCTATGAGTTGGGTCCGACTCGCCGGCAGTGCGCTACATAAAGTGAATGGAAGAAATGATGAAATAAAAGAGCTGAACAGAAGATTTCAAAGGGTGGCTTTAGAAGACAAAGTAAAGTCTTATAATGAAATGTGCAAATACTTGGAGTTAGAAAATCAAAAGAGAACACACTCAACATTTCTCAAGCTAAAAGAAGCAAAGAAAAATTCAAGCCTCAAGTTGCAATATTGAAGGATTCTATGAGCAAAATATTGATGATGCAGGAAGTATCCAAAGATGGAAGAAATACACAGGGGCACTGTACCAAAAAGAATTGGTTGATATTCAGGTATTTCTGGAGATAGCTTATGGTAAAAAACCAGTGGTACTGAAGGAAGAAGTCCACGCTACACTGAAGGACTTGGCGGGGGGAAAAAAAAAAAAAAA
>NW_006929140.1:3972-5403 GCF_000298275.1 Orycteropus afer afer
AAAAATGGTTGCAGCAGTGTATTGACAAGGAACTTCCAAAAATTCAAGCTGGATTCCAAAGAGGCCATGCAATGAGAGATATATATAATTGCTGATGTCAGATGGATCTTGGCTGAAAGAAAGAATACCAGAAAGATGCTTACCTGTGTTTTATTGACTATGCAAAGGCATTTGACTATGTGGATCATAACAAATTAAGGATAACATTGCAAAGAATGGGAATTCCAGAACACTTAATTGTGCTCATGAGGAACCTGTACATAGACCAAGAGGCTGTCATTTAAACAGAACAAGGGAATACTGCATAGTTTAAAGTAAGGAAGGGTGTGTGTCAGGGTTGTGTTATTTCACTATACTTACTCAATCTGTATCCTGAGCAAATAATCTGAGAAGCTAGACCACAAAAGAAGAACGCAGTATCAGGATTGGAGGAAGACTCAATAACAACCTGTGATATGCACACAGCACAATTCTGCTTGCTAAAAGTGAAGATGACTTCAAGCACTTACTGGTGAAGATCAAAGACTACAGATTTCAGTATGGATTACACCTCAGTGTAACGAAACCAAAAATCCTCACAACTGGACCAATAAGCAACATCGTAATAAATGGAGAAAAGACTGAAGTTGTCAGTGATTTCATTTTACTTAAATCCACAACCAACACCCATGGAAGCAGCAGTCAAGAAATCAGATGTTGTATGGCACTGGGCAAAACTGCTGCAAAGGACCTCTTTAAAGTGTTAAGAAGCAAATAGTTCACTTTGAAAACTAAGATGTGCTTAACAGAAACAACGGAATTTTCAATCACCTCATATACATGTGAAAGCTAGACAATGAAAGGAAGACCAAAGAAGAGTTGATGCCTTTGAATTGTGGTGGTGAAGAATACTGAAAATACCATGGACTGCCAGAAGAATTATTAAATCTGTCCTGGAAGAAATGCAACCAGAATGCTCCCTGGAGACAAAAATGGTCAGACTTCATCTCACCTACTTTGGTCATGTGGTAAGAAGGGACCATTCCCTGGAGAAGGATGTCATGCTTGGTAGGGTGGAGGGTCAGTGAAAAGGGAGAAGACCCTCAATGAGATGGGTTGACATAATGGCTGCAGTGATGGGCTCAACCATAGCAAGTACCGGGCAATGTTTCATTCTGTTGTGTGTAGAGTTGCTATGAGTCAGAGCCAACTCAGAGACCTAATAACAGCAATCTTTATGGGAGCAGATTGCAAGGATTTTTCTCCCTCAGAACCACTAGGTGAATTCAAACAGTGTACCTTCTGATTAGTAGCTGAGAGCTTAACCATTGTGCCACCAGGAGTTTTCCTTTAAGAGGGTGAAATGTTTTATAACTAGATAGAAGTGGTGATTGCACAATGGTGTGAATGTCCTAAATACCAATGAATTGTTCACTTTGAAATGGCTAATGG
>NW_006929141.1:0-689 GCF_000298275.1 Orycteropus afer afer
TTACTGGTGGTTTGGTATATATATATATTTTTTTCCACCTGTTAACTTTTAATTTGTTTTTGTCTTTGTGTCTACTATAGGTCTCTTGTAGGCAGCATATTGATGGGTCTTATTTTCTTATCCAGTCTGACACTCTCTTTCCCTTGACTGGTGCATTTAGTCCATTCACATTGAGTGTAATTAGTGATAGGTTTGAATTGATTGCTGTCATTCTTTTTTTTTTTTTTTTGTCATATTGTTGGAGATTTCCTTGGTCCAAATAATTTTCTGTGCTGAATCCATTATGTTATCAAGTGTTTCTTCCCTTTTCTTCTTTATTGTTGGCTTTGTGTTTACTAAATCTATGTTATTCTTCTTTCTGGATTTGCTTAGGGGGATGGTTAATTTTCTCTGTGGTTACCTTGGAGTAAATTCTTGTCTCTATATTTTTTGGAGCAGTCTGTTCTATAAAGACATTGTGCTGTTTTTCTCTCCATTTGGAACTTTTGTACTTAAAACTTTTGTTCCCTCAATTTGCTTTGTTGCTGGTGTTTTCTGCAGATTGACTTCCTTGTTTCTTTGCATTTAATGTTTTATGAGCTTATTTTGAGCATCTATTTCTGATTTGGTCTTATTGTTGATGTCACATGTCCTGATTTTAATTTGGTGTTCTCTGTTGTGGGTTTTCTATTGCAAGGGCTGCTTTTAGC
>NW_006929141.1:1689-2805 GCF_000298275.1 Orycteropus afer afer
GTAGTCTTTAACTGTTAGTTATGTATTGATTTGTTTTGCCATTACTTTATGTTTAAATTTTCTGCAAGGGTACAGCTGGTGTATTTTCTTTTGTTTCTTTCTTTATTTGTTTATTAATTCAGGTGTGCTGGGTTGCTCTGCAGTTTTCTTTGTGTTGATGGATTGCTGTGGGGAATGTGGATGCAAGTCTCTGTTCATCATGAAGGGGATTTAGAGTTGGGATGAGCAAGTGTTGTGGTGGCTTAATGTAGTTCTTCTATTGGGTGAGGCAGGGGAGAAAGGAAAAAAAGGAAGAAAAGAGAAAGGGAAAAAAAAGGCACCAGTAATGAGTCCCCACTTTCCACATTTCCATTGTTATTTCTGGTTCCGTGGTTTTGTTTTGAGTCTGCTTGGGACGGCTACAAATGATGACGTTTTGCTATTACTCACAGACCCAGATTCATAATTGGCAATGACCTCAGTGATTAGGGAGTGGCTACTTTCCACTTGGGTTGGATAGCCACACACAAAAAAAAATTCTGGATCTCTCTGTGCTAAAAAACTGTCCTGGAAGAACTGGATCCCAGCCTTGCACTGTGAGCTCATTCCAGATCCTGATTACCTGTGGGGTGTTTCCTCCCTTCTCCCTTTCTGTTCCCAACTGAGTGGCTACCTGAGCCAGAGGGATTTCTACTCTGTTTCTCAAAAATGTTGTCCACTTATTCAGTTCAGTTCCCAAGGTTACTGTCAGAAGCTGCTGTTGTGGGTAGTCCAAGTCCCCAAAGCTGACATTGGCTCCCTGGAGTTCCTCTTTCATTATTTCCTCTGTGGTTTTCTCTGTTATCATTTGAAGAGTTTTCTGCTTCTCCATCTCACCCACCACTGGGTAGGTTAGTTTATTTTTATTTTTCCCAGCTGTTTACCCTGTTTCTTCATCTTTTCTTTTTCCTCCTTCTCCACTAAATCTTGCCTTCTCCAACTTAGTGAGGTGTTGACAGCCTCAGAATCCCTGCTTCAAACTGTCACACCTACATTTTCAGGCATTAAGATGCTAGATGGAAGGGGCAAGGTTGTGGTCACTGCTTGGTCACAGCAGAGAGACCGAGTAGTTGAACCTGTGGGTTTGGGACCATAGTC
>NW_006929141.1:4676-5156 GCF_000298275.1 Orycteropus afer afer
GGAACAATGTTTTGTATAGTATGTTATGCCAATTAAGCTTGATGTCCCCTGTGACTATGGTCCCAAGCCCACGGGTTCAATTACTCGGTCCCTCTGGGTAGCTGGCTGTGGCCAAGCAGTGACCACAACCTTGCCCCTTGTCAGCTCTACTATACACCTGGGAATTCTGATTATCCACATAAACTTATAGGACCATTGTTAAATGTAGGATTTTTTTATGCCATTATTTTTAAAAATATTCTTTCTGTCCCTTTCTCTGTCTTTATAATATAACATAATGTTTTCTGTTGATTCATCAGATGCTGTCTTTGTTCACTTTTCTTTGTTTTATTTTTGCTCTGAAGACTTGATAATTTCAATTGTCTTATCATGTATCTACTGATTATTTCTTTTACCACTTGTGATGGTTAAAGAAAGCTGAGAGTTTTTAGGGCAGGAAGATTTCCTCCAGTGTGGGATGGCAGGACAGATGGCAAGAGA
>NW_006929142.1:0-1197 GCF_000298275.1 Orycteropus afer afer
TGCTGACCCTTGCTCTTGATGGAATATTTTCTAATGAGTGTTATAATTCTGACTTGTTGATTAATCCATACCAGGGCTTTATCTGTGGGAATTTCTTATAGCTTGTTCTGTTGGATTGTCCCCCAAGGTAATTTTGCCTTTACCAAGTGTCTCAGGAATATTGGTGGCATGGGACAAATTGTAACTTTCTCAACTTGGCATTTCCTAGGCCAATCTACTTCCGTAGTGATACTGCCTTGGAAACCCAAGGAAGGGTTGCTATGAGTCGGGTCTGACTCGACGGCACATAACAACAACAACACCAGGCCACATAGTTAATATAAAATAGGCCTCAAACCCACTGAAGGAACAGGATGGAGGAATCCATTTATGAAGAGAGACTTTTCTTCCCACCCAGCACTACCCCTGCACTGGTAGATGGATTTATAAAATCAATCCTCTTACTTAGGTAAGACCTTAATGGTTCTAGCTCTATGTAGTGGTCTTAATTCCAACTTCCTGTGCTTTTCAAGCTATGACCTAGTTTCCCACTCCTCTCTCAAATGGCTATTAAGACCCAAGCCCCTAGAAAATGCAGAACAGAACTTCAAATTCTCAATGAATCCAGACTTTCTAGAGTCATAGAGGCTGAATGAACTCCTGAAACTATTGCCCTAGAAATTCTTTAAACCTTAAACCAAAAATATATCCTGAAGTCTTCTTAAAACTAAACAATAGTTTAGCTTACCTTTAGTGAAAAAGGTCTGCCTTCAGCATTGTACTCTTTTAAGATCTATCCATATGGGAACACACTGACAACAGCAACTCGAAAGATTAAATAGGTCTTAGGGGACTGTGAGTGTATATTAATGGGGAGGAACACCTTGGCACAAGACTTTAGTCGTCTGAGAGCTCTTGATTTTAGTATGTTGAATTTATACTTGCTCATTTTACTAAACTGACATATTAGTTCAAATAAGTTTATTGGTGAACTCTTAGATTTTGATGGTAGATGATAATATCATCTACTTTATTTCTTCATTTCAAATATTTTTATAGACTATTTTTTCTTCCTATAATAAAGTTAACTAGGATCATATTATGGATTAAATTGTGTCCCTAAAAGTATGTGTTTAAATCCTAACCTCTGTGCCTGTATTATAATCACATTTAACCAAAAACCAAACTCAGTGCTGTTGAGTCAATTGCAACTCATAG
>NW_006929142.1:4372-5843 GCF_000298275.1 Orycteropus afer afer
CAAAAAACGGGGAACCCTCAATGAAATGGATTGACACAGTGGTACAATCATGGGCTCAAACATGAGGATGGCAAAGGACCCAGCAGCGTTTCATTCTGTTGCACACAGGGTCACTATGGGTCAGAATTGACTCAAGAGAACCTAACAACAGCTTAATGTTGTTTTCCCATTAAGGATATTTGCTGGAGATTTCTGGTTGTTGTTTTTGTTGTGTGCTGCTGAGTTAGACCCGATTCATAGCAACCCCTCCTTGGGTTTCCGAGGTGGTATCACTACAGAAGTAGATTTGCCAATCTTTCTGGTAGATACCCTTAATTAACAAAACTTCTCTGAATTTAACATTAACAACATTTTAATGTTAAAGATTTAACCTTAGCCAAGTACCTCAAGTGACATTAAATGTTTCATCTAATGCTATCATACACCACAAGCCTCCTTTTCCAAGCAGGAGATCCAGGTTCCATTTCTGCCCCATGCCCCTGATGCGCAGCCCCACCGTTCTGTCAGCGCAGCCTGCATGTTTCTAGGATGCTGAACAGGTTTCAGTGGAGCTTCCAGATTTAGATAAACTAGGAAGAAAGGCCTGGTGGTCCACCTCAAAAAATCAACTAATGAAAGCTCTACAGATCACAATGGCCCGGTCTGCAACTGCTCATGGGGATGGCACAGGCCTGGGCAGCATTTCATTGTGCATGGGGTCACCAGGAGTCAGGGCCAACTTGATGGCAGCTAACAAAAACAACAACATAACATATGTAACTTACAAATATAAACAGTGACACAATGAGATGTCCACATGAGATCAGATATGTGAGATCACCGGGGACATTCTGAGTCTCAGATTACTGTTGAATCTACACCTCTCTTTCCCACAAAAATGGTGCACGCACTGTTGGAGCTGCTCTTTTCTCACTCCTGGGCTAGTGACCACCCTTGCCACCATTCTTGGAGTGTCCAGACCTCCTAAGTCTCATATTACTGTGTGCCATTTTACAAAAGCTTATAAAAGGCCTCTTGATTCAATCTTGTGAGAAAGTTCACTTTTCCCTCAATGAAAAATATTGTAGCTAGGTCCCTGCAAATCCTTCTGGACCTAAATCATGAGAAAATGCCTTAGAGGTTCATTATCAGGCTGTGTGCTTTCAAGTGCAATAACCTTTCTAGTTTTCAAATTATATGAAAAAGAAAAAAAAAAGAACTCACTACCATCGAGTTGATCCCAACTCAGAAACCCCTCCTTGGGTTTCTGAGGTTAATAGTCAAATGCCTTAGGCACTATGCCACCAGAGCTCCTTAATTATATGATAGAAGGCTGGAAAGGCAATGAGGGTAAGAGTTTTATCTGTTGGTCAGTGTGCCTGTCTCTCTGGGGCACCTGTATGTCTGAACATCTTAGGTCAAGTTCCCTAGATGCAGAGCCTGAGACAGGGATTTGGGAAAGAGGATTTACTGAGGGACTATCAGGAGAAAA
>NW_006929143.1:0-705 GCF_000298275.1 Orycteropus afer afer
GAAACGACTCGACGGAACTTAACAACAACAACAACAACTCTTCAAGGAGACATCTTTGCTCTTCATCACTTGAAAGAGATCTTTTGTAGCAGATTTACCCAATGTGATACATTGTCTGATGTCTTGACTTTGCTGCATCCATTGGTGCTGATTGTGTTGTTGTTGTTAGGTGCTATTGAGTCATCTCTGACTTATAGTGACCCTATGCCTAGTAGAATGAAACACCGCCCAGTCCTGAGCCAGCTCCATGATTCTTGTTATACTTGAGCCCATTGCCACTGCCACAGTGTCAATCCATCTTGTTGAGGCCTTCTCCTCTTTTTTTTTTGACCCTTCACCTTACCAAGCATGACATCTTTCTCCAGGAAATGGTCCCTTCTGACAATATGATAAAAGTAGGTGAGATGAAGTCTGGCCATTCTCGCCTCTTAGGAGCAATCTGGCTGCACTTCCTCCAGGACAGACCTGTTAGTTCTTTTATCAGTCCACAGTACTTTCAGCATTTTTCAGCAACACCACAGCTCAAAAGCATCAATTCTTCTTAGGTCTTCCTTATTCATTGTCCAGCTCTCAAATGCATATGAGGCAATTGAAAATACCATAGCTTGTGTCAGGCATACCTTAGACATCAAGGAGACATTTTTGCTCTTCAGCACTTGAAAGAGGTCCGTTGCAGCCTATTTGCAGTGCTATATGTCTGGTAGC
>NW_006929143.1:820-5234 GCF_000298275.1 Orycteropus afer afer
AGTGTCGATTGTAGAACCAAGCAATGTGAAGGCTTTGACAATTTCAATCTTTTCTCCATTTATTGTGATGCTGCTTATAGGACCAGTTGTGAGGATTTTTGTTTTCTTTATATTGAGATGTAATCCATACTGCAGACTGTATTCTTCAAACTTCATCAGTAAGTACTTCAGGTCATCCTCAATTTCAGCAAGCAAAGTTGGGTAGTTAGAGTATCAGAGGTTGTTAATGATTCTCTCTCCAATCTTAATGCCATGTCCTTCTTCATATAGTCCACTTTCTTGGATTATTTGCTCAGCATACAGATTGAATAAGTATGGTGAAAGAATCCAACCTTGATGCACTCCCTTCTTGATTTTAAACCATGCAGTGTTCTCTTTTTCTGTTGGAATGACAGCCTCCTGGTCTATGTACAGATTCCTTGTGAGTACAATTAAGTGTCCTGGAATTCCCATTCTTCTCAATGTTATCCACAATTTATTATGATCCACAAAATCAAATGCTTTTGCATAGTCAATAAAACACAAGTAAACATCTTTCTGGTGTTCTTTGCTTTGAGCCAAGATCCATGTGACATCAGCAATGATATCCCTCATTCCACATCCTCTTCTGAATCCAGCTTGCATTTCTGGAGATTGTCTGTCAATATACTGCACAACTGTTTTTGAATTATCTTCAGTAAGATTTTACTTGTGTGCGATATTAATGATATTGTTTGATAATTTACATATTCTGTGGATCATCTTTCTTTGGAATGGGTACCAATATGGTTCTCTTCCAGTCAGTTGGCCAGGTAGTTTTTTTCCAGATCTCTTGGCATAACTGAGTGAGTGCCTCCAGTGGGGCATCCATTTGTTGAAACATCTCAGTGAGTATTCCATCAATTCCTGGAGGCTTGTTCTTTGCCAATTCTTTCAGTGCAGCTTTGACTTCTTCCTTCAATACCATTGGTTTTTGAACATATGCTGCCTCCTGAAATGGATGAAGATCAACCAGTTCTTTTTGGTACAGTGACTCTGTGTATTCCTTCCATTTTCTTTTGATGCTTTCTGCATCATTCAATATTTTGCCCATAGAATCTTTTAATATTGCAACTCAAGGCTTAAACTTTTTACTCAGTTTTTTTCAGCTTGAGAAATGCTGAGTATGTTCTTCCTTTTTGGTTTTCTAACTCCAGGTGTTTTCACATTTCATTATAGTAATTGGCTTTGTCTGTTCAAGGTGTTCTTTGAAATCTTTTGTTCAGCTCTTTTACCTTGTCATTTCTTCCATTTGCTTTAGCTACTGTTTGCTGAAGGGTAAGTTCAGAATATCTTCTGACATCCAATTTGGTCTTTTCTTTCTTGTATTTTTAATAACCTCTTGCTTTCTTCATGGATGATGCTCTTGATGTCATCCCACAATTCTGGTTTTCAGTCATTGGTGTTCAGTGCATCAAATCTATTCTTTAGATGGTCTCTAATTTCAGGAGGGATATATTCAAGGTCAAATTTTGGCTTTTGTGGACTTGTTTAATTGTCTTCAACATCAAGTTGAACTTGCATATGAGCAGTTGATGACCTGTTCCACAATTAGCTCCCGGCCTGGTTTTGGCTGAAGATATTGAGCTTTTCCATCTCCTCTTCCCACAGATGTGGTCAATCTGATTCCTGTGTACTCTATCTGGCAAACTCCATGTGTATAGCCACTTTTTTGTGTTGGAGAAAGGTATTCGCAATGAATAAGTCATTGATCTTGCAAAATTCTATCATGTGATCTCCAGCATTATTTCTGTCATCGAGGCCAAATTTTCCAACTAACGGTGATTCTTCTTTGTTTCCAACTTTTGCATTCCGATTACCAGTGATAAACAACACATCTTGATTACATGTTCAGTCAATTTCAAACTGGAGAAGATGATAAATATCTTCAATATCTTCAATTTCCTTATCTTTGGCTTTGGTGGTTGGCGTGTAGATTTGAATAATAGTAGTGTTAATGGGTCTTCCTTGTAGACGTATGGATATTATCCTATCACTGACAGCATTGTACTTCAGGATAGATCTTGAAACATCCTTTTTGATGATGAATGCCATGCCATTCCTCTTTAATTTGTCATTCCTGGCATAGTAGATTCTAGGGTTGTCTGATTGAAAATGCCCAAAACCCATCCATTCAGCTCACTAATGCACAGGTTACTGATTTTTATGTGTTCCATTTCATTTTTGACAACTTCCAATTTTCCTAGATTCATATTTCATACATTCCTTGTTCTGATTATTAATGGATGTTTGCAGCTGTTTCTCCTCAATATGAGTCATGCCACGTCAGCACATGGAGGTTCTGAAAGACTTACTTTATCCATATCTTTAAGGTTGGTTCTACTCTGATGAGGCAGCTCTTTCCAGTCCTATTTTCAGTGCCTTCCTACCCAAGTGGCTCGCCTTCCTGCACTGTCAGACAGTGTTTCCAAGCTATTCATAAAGTTGCCCAGTAATGTATCAGACAGTGTTTCTCTGCTATTCATAAAGTTTTTCCTGGCTAATTTTCTTCCTAGTCTTTTCAGTCTGTAAGCTGCATTGAAACCTGTGCACCATGTGCAACCCTGCTAGCATTTGAAACACCAGTGACACAGCCTCAAGGCACACAGCCATGTGCAAGCCCCATATGATGACAAACTGATAGACAAGTTTGTCTCCCTTAGCTGTTGGAAACCTCTCTGCCCTCTCCTTACTTAATTTCTACCTACCTGGATCCTGCCACTTTGTGGTCCCTGGCCCCTCTACCATTGTGGTCCCTGGTCACTCTACTCCCTCCCTTTCCTGGCTCTAGGGGGCTGGGGCCTAGCCTTGCCTCCTTGCCTCAATATTCTTGTGGTCATGGCTGCTCTGGTCCCTCCCTTTCAGTAGGCGGCATATAATCAAGATTGATTGTAGAATCAAGTAATATGAAATCCTTGACAATTAAAATCTTCTCTCCATTTATTGTGAAGCTGTTTATTGGATCAGTTGTGAGGATTTTTTCTTTATATTCAGGTGTAATCCATAATGCAGACTGTAATCTTCGATCTTCGTCAGTAAGTGCTTCAAGTCATCCTCAGCAAACAAAGATGTGTCAACTGTGTATTGCAGGTTGTTATTGAGTCTTCCTCCAATCCTGATACCATGTTCTTCATGTAATCTAGTTTCTCGGGTAATTTGCTCAGCATACAAGTTGAATAAGTATGGTGAAAGGATACAACCTTGATGCACTCCTTTCTTAATTTTGGACCTTGCAGTATCTCCTTGTTCTGTTCAAATGACAGCCTCCTGATCTATGTACAGGTTCCTTATGAGTACAATCAAGTGTTCTGGAATTCCCATTCTTCTTGATGTTATCCATAATTTGTTTGATCCACACAATCAAAAGCTTTGGCATAGTCAATAAAACACAAGTAAACATCCTTCTGGTATGCTTTGCTTTCAGCTGAGATCCATCTAGCATCAGCAATGATATCCCTCATTCCACATCCTCTTCTGAATCTCATTTGCATTTCTGGAAGCTCTCTGTCAATATACTGCTGTAACCGTTTTTAAATTATCTTCAGTAAGATTTTACCTGCATGTAATATTAATGATACTGTTCAAAAATTTCCACATTCTATGGGATCATCTTTCTTTGGAATGGGTATAGATATGGTTCTCTTCCAGTCAGTTGACCAGGTAGTTATCATCCAAATCTCTTGGCATAACAAAATGAATGCCTCCAGTGGGACATCTTCTTGTTGAAACATCTCAATGAATATTCCATCAATTCCTGGAGCCTTGTTCTTCCCCAATTCCTTCAGCAGAGCTTTGATTTCTTCCTTCAATACCATTGGTTCTTGATCATATGCCACCTCCTGAAATGGACGAAGATCAACCAGTTCTTTTTGGTACAGTGATTCTGTGTATTCCTTCCATCTTCTTTTGATGTCTCCTGTATCATTCAATATTTTGCCCATAGACTCTTTCAATATTGCTACTCAAGGCTTAATTTTTTTCCTCAGTTCCTTCAGCTTGAGAAATGTCATGCATTTTCTTCCCTTTTGTTTCTCTATCTCCAAGTCTTTGAACATTTAATTATAGCAATTGGCTTTTTCTGCTCAAGCTTCTCTTTGAAATCTTCTGTTCAGCTCTTGTATCTTGTCGTTTCTTCTATTTGCTTTGGCTACTCTCCATTCAAAGGCAAGTTTCAGAGTCTCTTCTGATGTCTATTTTGATCTTTTCTTCCTTTCTTATCTTTTTAATAACCTCTTGCTTTCTTCATGGATGAAGTTCTTGATGTCATCGCACAAATCTTCTGGTTTTTGGTCACTGGTGTTCAGTGCAACATATCTATTCTTTAAACAGTCTCTATATTCAGGAGAGATATTATCAAGGTCATCGTTTGGCTCTCATGGAATTTTTTTTTTTTTTT
>NW_006929144.1:0-1341 GCF_000298275.1 Orycteropus afer afer
ATAGGCTCCATTTGCTGAGGACGGCAGGGACATATGGGAAGCTGACAACAGGAAAGGAGACAGGTGCTGAGTGTATAAGTGTTGCCAACTAGCAAACAGAGGAGCACAGCACAGTATCCTGCTTACACAGATAACATACAAAAAAACAAAAATCTTGGGCAAATCACTCCAACATACAATCACTAATTAAATATAAACACAAATATGTCACAATGCCTTGGAGACAACAGAGCATCACAGTCCACACAAACAAGCAAAATAAAGCAGGAGCAACAAGGGACCAGGATACAGACCCAGAACACATCCCTGAGGAAGACTCAGCATTGGTACTCCCTGATTCAAAAGAATTATATTTAGGTACCTTCAACAAATTGAGAGAAAGATCAAGGAAAACACTGACAAAATTGAGAAAAACATAGACAAAACCCTAGAACAACTTTGAAAGACAATAAAAAACCAAACCTAACTTACTGCCATCGAGTCAGATCTGACTCATACTGACCCCTCCTTGGGTTTCTCAGGTGGTATCACTATGGAAGTAGACTGCCCAACCTTCCTTCCAAGAAGTGGCTGGTGGGTTTGAACCAGCAGCCTTCTAGTTAGCAGTCAAATGCCTTAGGCACCATGCCACCAGAAGAACCAAATGACAAAATAAATGAAAAATTAGAAATGATACAAAATCTACAGACAGAAATCCAGAAGACTAACACTAAATTTTCAGAAATAGATAACACACTGAATGGGCAGAGGAGTAGAACTGAATCAATGGAAGACAGAATTAGTGAGACTGAGGCAAGTATCTCAATACTTCTTTGGAAAGGGATCAATCAGAAAAAGATCAAAACAACATGAAGAAAGCCATCAAAAGGTATAACCTGCATGTAATCAGAATTCCAGAACAGAAAGAGAAAAATAAAACTACTGAGAAAATTGTCCAAGATTTGTTGGAAGAGCACTTCCCTGATATGATGAAAAATGAGAATATATCAATTCAGGAAGTCCAACAAACCCAAACAGGACAGACCCCAAAGGAAAATCACCAAGACATATCATCATCAAACTCACCAAAACCAAAGCCAAAGAATCCTGAAAGCAGCATGGGCAAAACAAAAAGTTACCTAGAAAGGGCAACCAATAAGACTAAGTTTTGATTTCTCAGCAGAAACCATGTAGGCAAGAAGGCAATGAGATGGTATATATAAGACCCTACAAGAGAAAGATTTCCAACCAAGAATAATATACCCAGCAAAACTGTCCATCAAATATGATGGTGAAATTAGGACATTTCCAGATAAGCAGAAATTAAGAGAATCTGTTAAAACCAGACTAAGCCCTTACAAG
>NW_006929144.1:1712-3036 GCF_000298275.1 Orycteropus afer afer
AACAAATACTGAAACAACAGTAACAAAGGAAGTGATAACATGATTCATAAACAAAACAAGCTCAGAACAGAAAATTATATGGAACATAGAAATCAACACCACAAAAAAGCACATAACAAAATGACAGCAACAAATTCATATTTGTCGATAATTACATATCTGACAAGGGACTTATCTCTAAAACTTATGGAAAAGTCCAACACCTCAACAACAAAAAGATTAACAATCCAATTAAAAAATGGGCAGAAGGCATGAATAGACACTTCACCAAAGAGGATATTCAGGCAGCCAAAAAAACATGAGGAAATGTTCACGACCACTAGCCATTAGAGAGATGCAAATCAAAACAACAATGAGATACCATGTCTCCCCAGCACTAATGGCAAAGTTCAACAAGACAGAAAACAACAAATGCTGGCGAGGATGTGGAGAGATTGGGACTCTCATATACTGCTGGTGGGACTGTAAAATGATACAACCACTGTGGAAAACAGCATGGCGATTCCTTAAAAAGCTGGAATTAGAAATACCATTTGACCCAGCAATCCCATTACTAGGTATATATCCTAAAGAAGTGAGAGACATGACAAGAACAGATATATGCACACCCCTGTTCATCGCAGCACTATTTACAATAGCAAAAAGATAGGAATAACCTCCGTGCCATCAATAGAACAATTGATAAGCAAATTATGGTACATACACACAATGTAATACTATACAACACTAAAGAATAATACAGAATCTGTAAAACACCACATAACATGGATGAACTTGGAGGACATTATGCTGAGGGAAATAAGTCAATCACAGAAGGACAAATACAGTATTATTTCAGGATTGTAAAAAGTCAGGGAAAGGTTTGTATATGGAAGGAAACTTTGTTTGTTACGGGGGGGAGGGGAGGGGAGATAACACTGCAAAAAAAATGCATTGACCATGTCACTTTAGTTTTGTGTATTTCACTGTACATAAATTATATTTCATCAAAATGCATTTTAAAAATACATATTAGTATTAAAAATGGAATACTTAATATAAAAATTAAGTTCTGTCTTAAATGCTCTTTTGGGAGCTATTTTTCTGCATGGGATGGGCTTTCTGAGGCTTCTGAAAATTCTTAAAATGAGTCTGCTTTGTAAAATTCCACCCAGATCACAATAAAAAGTTAAAAAAAAAAAAAAACGCATCCAGTAAAATTTAGAGTAAAGATGCTTTTTCATCTTTGTGGTGAATCTCCCATCTGTGAGTATGTTGTTGTGTGCCGTGGAGTCAGACCCGACTCATAGCGACCCCTCCTTGGGTTTCCGAGGCAGTATCACTA
>NW_006929144.1:4936-5685 GCF_000298275.1 Orycteropus afer afer
AGGGGTAAGAAATTCAATATAGTGATTTTTTGTCAAGTAGGAGCACTGGAGGCAGTTTTTGAAGTATTTCATCAATGCCATGCTTTTTTTACCTGTCATTCCTGGAAAAGAAACATATACTGCCCCTAGGCTTGATCCAAAGTTATTTTCTCAAGTCCCCTTAAAGGAATAGAGGGTAGAATTAAGGATAAGGGCCTCTCCCAAGAAACACAGGTAAGTGTGACCTCTGGAGATGTCGTAGTCCCCCTGTTTATCTGGCAAACACCCTCTCCTCTTGCAAAGCCAGCTCACATGGCACCTCTGAGAGGTCCTCTGGCTCCTTTTGGCAGTTTTTTACTCTGCCCTCAGTGTTCCCCAGCACTCTGTGCAAAACTCTCTCAAATATCACTAATCACCTTTTATCTGGTTATCTATTTACATATCTGAGTTCAATTCCCATTGCATTGCCCTTGGCATTTTGTTAGATTCATTGATCAAAGGCAGGACTCAGGCCTTTAGCAGCTACCTCCTATATGGGAGACAGGTTGCTAGTTACCATGGAGTCAATTCTGACTCATAGCGACCCCATATGACAAAAGAGAACTGCCCCCTAGGGTTTTCTTGGCTGTAATCGTCATGGAAGCAGATTGTCAGGTCTTTTTCCCAAGGAGCTGCTGGTTGGGTTCAACCTGCTACCCTCTGGCTAGTGGCCCAGCGTTTAACCATTGTACCACTAAGGCTCCTAATACAGCTGCTTATAATTCTCCGTA
>NW_006929145.1:0-1086 GCF_000298275.1 Orycteropus afer afer
TAAGGCTGGGTTTACTCAGATGTTGCAGCTGTTTCCCAGTCCTATTTTGATAGCCTTTTAGCCTAAACGGACTCTTCCTAAAGGTGCGCGGTAATGTACCAAACAGTGTTTCTTTGCTATTCATAAGGTTTTCCCTGGCTAATTCTTTGGGAAGTGGATGGCCTCTTCCTTCTTCCTAGTCTGTCTCAGTTTATAAGCTGGGCTGTTACCTGTGCACCAGGTGCATTTTGCTGTGTTTTAAACACCAGAGGCTCAGCCTCAAAACTCACGTCTACATGTCACCACAGTAGGACAAACTGACAAAGTTTGTCTTGCTGTTGGAGACCTCTCGTATCACCCCCACCTGGGTCCCTGCGGCTGACTGTTCCTCTGTCTGGCTTCCTGGCTTTTAATCCCCTTTCTCCTGCTCCTTTGGCCTGCTGCTTTGGGCATCCCTGAGTTGTCTCTCCTCACCTGTATCTCTGGGGCTTACACATATGTATATATACAGAGAGAAATTTATCTTAGGAAAATGGCTCACACACTTATAGAAGCCGGCAAGTCAGAAAGTTCCTGGATCAAATGTCAAGATGGAGGCTTTTCCTGGCTCTTGCAACTGCAAGGGCTGAGGAGCTCAAAGCTGGCAGGCAGTAGTACACTGGCATTGACTCCAACAAATGATGAATCCAAGATCTCCAGGCCAAATTGTGGACTGTTCACTCACGGACAGTTGTAGGCAGCACAAGAGAGTCCTGATCCACAGAAGAATTTCTCTCTTCCCAGGATGTCCTTGGATATACTGGAAGCAGGCCACACCCTTAGGGAAACTCCCTTTCAATAGATTGACCACTTAGAACATAGTCATCTGATCCCATCATGGGAACAACCACACCACAACAGTTCAAACCACACAGAATTGTGGTCCAACCAAGTTGACACACAGCTCCAACTATCACAGTCCACCCCTTGTCAACTTGGCAGTTGTACATATCTTCTTAACCATATATAATCTCTAAATAAGGACAATTATAAAGTCATATTTGTGCCTAACATTCTATGCTAACACACATACAACCAAAATGCATTAACCTTATTTACATTTCACAG
>NW_006929145.1:2345-3710 GCF_000298275.1 Orycteropus afer afer
TGATCACCTCAAGGAATGGTTCTATATCATGAACTCTGTGTTGTTCTCTGCTGTTGGCAGATTGGGCACTCAGCACATAGTCATCTGATCCCATCATGGGAACAACCACACCACAATAGCTCAAACCACACAGAATTGTGGTCCAGCCAAGTTGATACACAGCTCCAACTACCACATTGGGTAATCTACTTCCATAGACATACCACCTCAGAAACCCAAGGAAGGGTCGCTATCAGTTGCACTCACTCAATGGTAGTGAGTTTGGTTTTTGGTTTTGGCCCAAACCTCCTGCTCAGAGGCATATGGCTCTCCCTGCTGTAAGAAGACCTCTGCATAGGATCATCCAGGGCAACCCTGCGTA
Organism: Orycteropus afer afer; assembly: GCF_000298275.1. Taxonomy (NCBI): domain Eukaryota; kingdom Metazoa; phylum Chordata; class Mammalia; order Tubulidentata; family Orycteropodidae; genus Orycteropus; species Orycteropus afer. The sequence goes on from NW_006929145.1 coordinate 2,707, forward strand.
GGGCACACTCAGGCCTTTGCCCTGCATGGGCAAATGTGACAGCTCTTTTAGCCTTTTGTGTGTAGTGCTCAGCTCTTGCTTTTTGGGCCAGCAAGCCTACTGCTGCTATTTTTTGCTGTCTGTCTCATCTGTTTTCAGTGTTACAGCTCTTTCTTTTGGCTCTATAGGAGGCTTTCAGTGCAGGGACTCTGAGCTCTTGGTCTAAAAGACATGCTCTGCTCCAGACTCTTTCAGATTCCCCTAAACCTTTCTTGGATTGTCCCTTATCAAGCCTACTCCTTGTCATTTCAATGCATGGTCCTCACACCATGACCACAAACTGACTTATCACCTCAATAGATCATAAGCCACTCAGTTTGCATAGCCTCACGCAATAAAGACCATGGCTAAAAGGCTATACAAAAACAATCCACTGCACTGTACCTTGTTACACAGGGCAGCCTTAGTACAATACTAGAGTTTTAAGCAAGAAATTGAGGAAGATGGTATTGGTACAATGACAGACACATAGACCAATGGAATACAACTCAGAACCCAGAAATAGATCCATCGACCTATGGTCAGCTGATCTTTGACAAAGGGCTGAAATCCACTAAATGGGGAAGAGAATGTTTGTTTAATAAATGGTGCTGGCAAAACTGGGTATCCATTTGCAGAAAAATGAAACAAGATCTATACCTCACACCATACACAAAAACAAACTCCAGATGGATCAAAGCTTAAATGTGAAACCTAAAACTATAGAGTTCCTCAAGGAAAAACTAGGGGCAAATTTGTTGTTGTTGTTGTTGTTATGTACCATCGAATTGGACCCAACTCATAGCGAGCCCTCCTTGGGTTTCCGAGGCAGTATCACTATGGAAGTAGACTGCCCTATCTTCCTTCTGAGGAGTGACTGGTGGGTTTGAACCACCAGCCTGCTGGTTAGCAGTCAAGTGCCTTAGACACTATGCTACCAGAGCTCCTAGGGGCAAATATAGGGGCCCTACTCTGGTAGCATAGTG
>NW_006929145.1:3920-5409 GCF_000298275.1 Orycteropus afer afer
AGATGAATGGGACCATCTCAAAATTAAATTTATATCTGCTTCCAAAGACTTCTCCAAAAGAGTCAAAAGAGAACCTACAGATTGGGAAAAAATATTTGGCAATGACATATCTGACAAGGGACTTATCTCTAGAGTTTATAGAAAACTCCAACACCTCAATAATAAAAAGACAAATAATCCAATTAAAAAATGGGCCGAAGACATGAATAGACACTTCACCAAGGTCGATATTCAGGCGGCCAACAAACATGTGAAGAAATGCTCATGATCATTAGCCATCAGACAGATGCAAATCAAAGCAACAATGAGACACCATCTTGCCCCAGCATTACTAGCAAAGTTCAGTAAGACGGAAAATAAATGCTGGTAAGGATGTGGAGAGATTGGGACTCTCATATACTGATGGTGGGACTGTAAAATGGTACAACCACTGTAGAAAGCAGTATGGCGATTCCTTAAAATTTGGAATTAAAAGTACCATTTGACCCAGCCATTCCATTACTAGGTATATATCCTAAAGAAGTAAGAGCCATGACAAGAACAGACATATGCACACCCATGTTCATCACACTATTTACAATTGCCAAAAGATGGAAACAACCTAGGTGTCCATCAACTGAGGAATGGATAACCAAACTATGTGGAATACTATGCAACCCTAAAGAATAACCCAGAATCTGCAAAACATCTCATAGCATGGATGAACTTGGAGGACATTATGCTGAGTGAAATAAGTCAATCACAGAAAGACAAATATTGTATTAGTCCATTATTGTAAAAGTCAAAGAAAGGTTTATCTATAGAAGGAAATTTTCTTTGTTGGTTACCAGGGCTTGGGAGTGGAGGGGTGGGAACACTGTTAGATAGGTAGAGACAAGTATTGATGTGGGTGAAGAGAAGGGCAATGTACCCAATGTGAGTGATCAACATGGTGACATTGAGGAAGAGGAAGACATAGAGAGGTACATGGGAGGTACAGACAACAAAGATGAACCCTTTTGCACATACAGTACTGTGTTGTCAGTGAAAGCAAACATGGGTATAAAGGTAGATAGATGGGTGGGCAGGTTGAACTATTAGGTATGTCTATGAAGCAGGGAGTGTACCCAAGACCCTGTATAGGGTTGGCAGACAATGGTCCTGTATTTGTATGATCTCTAAAAATTCCCAGGTGTATAGTAGAGCTGACAAGGAACAAGGTTGTAGTCACTTCTTGGTCACAGCCAGCTACCCAGAGGGACCGAGTAGTTGAACCAGTGGGCTAGGGACCATAGTCACAGAAGACATCAAGCTCAATTGGTATAACGTACTACACAAAACATTATTCCACCTCCTACTTTGGCGAGTAGCAACTGAGATCTTAAAAGCTTGCAAACAGCCATCTGGACGCAACGATAGGTCTCTCCTCATCCAGAGCAAAGAAGAATGAAGAAAACCAAAGATTCATGGAAATAATTAGTCCTAGTGACTGGTACACCATCTGATCTGC
>NW_006929146.1:0-1252 GCF_000298275.1 Orycteropus afer afer
ATATATATATATACATATATATATATATATATATGTATATATATATATATATACATACACACACACATATATGTGAACTTCACTAGTTTTGATTCTCTAGAGAACCAACCTAAGACAATATAATAATATATTTTATAGGAATACATATCATAGGAAAAATTTATGTAGAGAAACAAAAATTTTATTATTATTTATGATTTATGTAAATTAACTTGATAAAGTTTTAAAAAGGAATTATAAACTTCATAAAAATTTAATCTCACTTCTCAGAGTGTAGGCTACTTCATGAGTATAGATTTCAATACACTAAATTTTCGATTCCTCATTGGCCCTGAAAGTTTGTAGTGAACCTAACAGTTTAATTTATATATGAATAAATTAATGTGTGAAAGAAAATTTTTCACATATTATGGAGTACTGTTCATGCAGCAAAGGCAAGACTATTTTGACTCAACCTAAAATAAACAGAATACTGAGATATCAAAGTGAACTGTTTATAAATTTTTTTGACCAATATGTGAGTTCCATAGGTTACAACACAGATGAAGTTATTTATGTTTTGGTATAGAGAATAGAAAAGATGTTTTGAGAGTTCATTGGAAGATGACAGGGAAAATTACCTCAGCAAAAGAGATTTAAATAAGACTCTCTGCCCAAATTTGTCTTGACCCATTTGCAGTATGGTTTATATAGCTAAAGAGAATGTGGGGAGAGGGAGGACAAATTATAGGTTAGAACTCATTTTATCTAAAGGCTAATAATATAAAACTAGTCTTGTTGTTGTTGTTGTTAAGTGCCGTTGAGTCGTTTCTGACAAATAGAGACCCCATGCACAGCAGCACGAAACACTGCCCGATCCCATGCCAACCCCACAATCCCTGCTATACTTGAGCCCATCATCGCAGGCACCGTATCAATCCATCTCGTTGAAGGCCTCCCCCTCTTTCGTCGACCCTCCAACCTACCAAGCATGACATCCTTCTCCAGGAAATGGTCCCTTCTAACAACATGACCAAAATAGGTGAGACGAAGTCTGGCCATTCTTGCTTCCAAGAAGCATTCTGGCTGCACTTCCTCCAGGACAGATCTGTTAGCTCTTCCATGGTACTTTCAGCATTCTGCGCCAGCACCACAACTCAAAAGCATCAACTCTTCTTCGATCTTCCTTATTCATTGTCCAGCTCTCACATGCATACAAGGCGATTGGAAATATCATGGCTTGTGTCAGGCCCACCTTAGTCCTCAAGGAGAC
>NW_006929146.1:2450-2922 GCF_000298275.1 Orycteropus afer afer
TTTTGGTTTTCAGACTCCAGGTCTTTGCACATTTCATTATAGTAATTGGCTTTGTCTTATTGTCAGCATTTTAAGTTTTCCTACATTTTTTTTTCTTCCAAATTTATCTTTGCTCTAGGGTGTGTTCCTATTCTCCTACCCCCACCTGCTCTTCTCACCTACTTTCATTTTTATCACATTTATAAGTTTAATACAAATAGAGTTGAACCATAATAAGTAGATATAACAACATAAACATGAAAATGACCCAATATATATATTTTTTAAATTCCAAGTCTCTTGGAAATATCTACACCAGCATTTCTCACATAGTGCTTTATGGAATATTCTGTTCTGGTGACAAAAAAAAAAAAAAAAGCTTCTTAATGGCCACATACGTATGGAAAACACTATATAGATTTTTCTTTTCATAGAGATGCGTAGTGCCCATTAACATGCTGAAGGCATGGAAAAGTTCTATAGGAAACAAATC
>NW_006929146.1:3427-5611 GCF_000298275.1 Orycteropus afer afer
CACTTAATTGTGCTCAGGAAGAACTGGTAGACAGCTCAAGAGGCTACCTTGAACAGAACAAAGGGATACTTCATGGCTTAAAATCAGGAAAGATGTACACCAGGGTTGTACATTTCCCCATATTTATTCAATTTTAATGCTGAGCAAATAATCCAAGAAGCTGGACTATGTGAAGAAGAAGGTAGCATTAGGTTGGAGAAAATTCTAACAATCTGTGATATGCAGGTGATGCAAGCTTGCTTGCTGAAAGTGAAGAAGACTTGAAGCATTTATTGATAAAAGTCTACAACCTTCACTATGGATTCCACCTCAACATAAAGAAAACCAAAATCCTGGAGCAATAGGCAACATCACAATAAATGGAGACAAGTTTGTAGTTGTCTTGAATTTCATTATACTTGAATCCATAATCAAGGCCCATGGATGGAACAATCAAGAAATCAGACAAAGAACTGCATTGGGCAAATCTGTTACAAAAGATGTCTTTAAAGTGATAAAGAGCAGAGATGTCATTTTGAAGACAAGGTGAGCTTTACCCAAGCCATGGAATTTTTAATATCCTCAAATGCTCATATGAAAGCTGGGCAATGAATAAGGACAAAAAAAGAAGGATTGATACCTTTGAATTGTGGTGTTGGCAAAGAATATTGAAAATGCCGTGGAATGACATAAAAACTTAGAAATTTGTCTTGGTGCAGTTCATCCTTCTGACAGTCCATGATGCTTTTAGTATTCTTGGCCAACACCACAGTTCAAAGGCACGAACTCTTCTTCAGTTTTCCTTATTCATTTTTTAGCTTTCACATGCATATGAGCCAGTTGAACATATCATAGCTTGGGTTAGGCACTCCTTAGTCTTCAAAGTGACATCTTTGCTTCTCAGCACTTTAAAGAAATCTTTTGTAGCAGATTTGCTCAGTCTAATATGACATTGGATTTCTTGACTGCTGGTTCCATGAGTGTTGATTGTGGATCCAAGTAATATGAAATCTTTGACAATGTCAATCTTTTCTATATTTGTTGTGATGTTGCTTATTGGTTCAGGTGGTGAGGATTTTTGTTTTCTTTATGTTGAGGTGTAATCCTTACTGAAGAATGTAGTCTTGGATCTTCATCAGTATGTGCTTCAAGTCATCTTCACTTTCAGCAAGGAAGGTTTTGTCATTTGCATATCAAATATTTTTAATGAGTCTTCCTCCAATCCAGTTGCTCTGTTCTTTATATAGTCCAGGTTCTTGGATTACTTGCACAGCGTACAGATTGAATAAGTATGGTGAAAGGATACAATCCTGACACACACCCTTCTTCATTTTAAACCACTCAGTATTTCCTTGTTCTTTGCAAATGACAGCTTCATGGACTATATGTAGGTTCTTTATGAGCACAACTAAGTGTTCTGGAATTTGCATTCTTAGCAATTTGTTATCTATATTTTTTTTATGATCTGCACAGTCAAATGCCTTTACATAGTCAATAAAACATAGGGAAACACTTTTCTGGTATTTTTGCTTTCAGCCAAGGTCCATCTCATATCAACAATGATATCCCTCATTCCATGTGTTCTTCTGAATCCAGCTAGTATTTCTGGAAGTATCTTGACAATAAACTCCTGCAACCATTTTTGAATTGTCTTCAGCAAAATTTTACAAGTGTGTGATATTAATGACATTGTTAGATAATTTCCACAATCTGTTGGACCACCTTTCTTTGGAGTGGGTACAAGTATCAATCTTTTAAAATCTTGATCAGGTTTTCCAATTTTCCTGGCAGAGGTGAGTGAGAGCTTCCAGAGGTGCATCTGTTTGTTGAAACACCTCATTGGGTATTCCATCAATTCCTGAAGCCTTGTTTTTCACCGGTTCTTTCAGAGCAGCTTGCACTTATTCCTTCAGTAGCATTGATTCTTGATCATATACTACCTCCTGAAAGGATTGAATGACAACCAATTATTTTTGGTACAGTAATTCTGTGTACTCTTTCCATGTTCTTTTGATTATTCCTGCATTGTTCAATATTTTGCCCACAGAATCCTTCAATATTGCAATTTGAAGCTTCAATTTTTTTCTTCAGTTCTTTCAGCTTAAAAAATGCCAAGCAAAGCAAGGCTTAATAAATTTAAAAACATTGAAATATTGCAAAGCATCTTCTCAGATCATAATGCTATCAAATTGTTGTTGTTGTTGT
>NW_006929147.1:0-684 GCF_000298275.1 Orycteropus afer afer
GCTTGAGTTTGTTTTTGTGTATGGGGTGAGGTATGGGTCTTGTTTCATTTTTCTACAGGTGGATATCCAGTTTTGCCAGCACCATTTATTAAAGAAGCTATCCCTTCCCCATTTAACGGGCTTTGGGCCTTTGTCAAAGATCAGTTGTCCATAGATGGATGGGTCTATGTCTGAGCTTTCGATTCTGTTCCATTGGTCTATCTATCATTGTACAAATACCATGCTGTTTTGACTACTGTGGCTATATAGTAGTTCTTAAGATCTGGGAGTGTAGACCTCCCACTTTGTTTTTCTTCTTGAGAAGTGCTCTGTTTATTCTAAGTCTCTTTCCTTTCCCTATGAAATTAGTAATTAGTTTTTCCATGTCCTTAAAAAATATTGTTGAAATCTGGATCAGGATTGCTTTAGGTAGTATTGACATTTTCACAATGTTTAGTCTACCTATCCATGAACAAGGCAGATTCTTCCATTTTTGTGGTATCCTTGTTGTCTCTTGTAGAAGTATTTTATAGTTTTCTCTGTATAGATCTTTTGTGTCTCTGGTGAGGTTTATTCCTAGATATTTTATCTTTTTCGTAGCTATAGTGACTGGTATGGTTTCCCTTATTTCTTTATCAGAGGAGTCCTTGCTGGTGTAGAGAAATCCAACTGATTTTTGTATGTTGATCTTGTATCCTGCCACTT
>NW_006929147.1:961-1425 GCF_000298275.1 Orycteropus afer afer
TATGTTGAGGAATTTCCCTTCTATCCCTATTTTGCTGAGAGTTTTAATCAGGAATGGATGTTGGATTTTATCAAATGACTTTTCTGCATCAATTGATATAATCATATTGTTCTTTTCCTTTGTTTTGTTTATGTGGTGGATTACATTGATTTTTCTGACGTTGAACCACCTTGGCAAACCTGGTATGAATTCCACTTGGTCAGGATGTATTAATTTTTTGATATGTTGTTGGATTCTGTTGGGCAGGATTTTGTTAAAGATTTTTGCATCTATGTTCATGAGTGATATTGGTCTGTAGTTTTCCTTCCTAGTGTTCTTTCCCTGGTTTTGGTATTAGTGTTATGCTTGCTTCATATAATGAGTTTGGAAGTACTCCATCTTTTTCTGTGTTCTGGAATAGCTTGAGTAGCATATTCTTCTCTGAATATTTGGTAAAATTCTCCAGTGAAGCCATCAGGGCCAGG
>NW_006929147.1:2771-3344 GCF_000298275.1 Orycteropus afer afer
CCCTGCCCTTTTTTGGTTTCCATTGGCTTGGTATATTCTTTTCCATCCTTTAACTCTTAATTTGTTTTTGTCTTTGTGTCTAAGGTGTGTCTCTTTTAGGCAGCATATCGATGGGTCATCTTTTCTTATCCAGTCTGCCACTCTGTTTCTCTTGATAGGTGCATTTAGTCCATTCACATTGAGTTAATTAGTGATAGGTATGAGTTGATTGGTGTTATTCTATTGTGTTTTTTTGTCATGTCATTGGTGATTCCTTAGTCCATGTATATTTCTGTGCTGAGTTCAGTTTGTTGGCTATTGCTTTCTCCCTTTACTTCTTTATAGTTGGTTTTGTGTTTATTAGGCCCATATGTTTTCCTTCCTTTTGGATTTCCTTAGAAGAATTGTTACTCTTCTCTGTGGTTACCTTGAAGTATATTCTTGTCTCTACATTTTTACAACAGTGCATGCTACGAAGACATTGTCGTGTTTTCCTCTCCATTTGAGAGTCTGTACCTAGAAGTATTATTCCCTCTGATAGGTTAGTTGCTGTTGTTGTGTGCTGCTTGAGTTCCTTGGTTTTTAAGGTAGAAT
>NW_006929147.1:3446-5124 GCF_000298275.1 Orycteropus afer afer
TCAGCCTAACAGTTTGATTATTATAAGTAATATTTCTTTTTTCCCGGTAAGTTCTCAAATTTTTTTCTTTCTCTTTGGTTTTGGAAAGTTTGATTATAATATGCCTCAGTGGCTTTCTTTTCGGGCCTATCTTGTGTGGGGTTCTATGAGCTTCTTGGACAAATATCCTTTCTTCCTTCAAGATATGGGGGAAATTTTCTGCTAGCAGGTCTTCCACAATTTTCTTGGTGGTCTTTTTCGTCTCTTCTTGTTCTGGAATTCCAATGATTCTTATATTGTTTCTTCTCATGTCATCACATATAATTCTTAGGCTGTCTTCATTTTTCTTAAATCTTTGTTCTGATTTTTCTTCATACTGGCTAGTGTCCAGGGATTTGTCTTCCAGTTGGGATATGCGTTCTTCAGCCCGTTCTATTCTGCTCTTTTGAGCTTCTACTGTGTTGTGTAGTTCTGTCAATTTGGTGTTCATGGTTTGCATTTCAATAGACATCTTCTGCATTCCTAACTGCTGTTTTTTTTTTTTTCTTTTGCACACATTAGCCTTCAAAGAGATATCTTTGCTCTTCAGCACTTTATTTTTTTATTTTATTTTTTTAAATTTTGATTTGGGTGAAGATTTACAGAGCAAATTCATTTCCATACAGCAGTTCACATATACTTTGTCTCATGTCATTGACCACAGGTTACAACAATGCAACAGCTCCCCTCCCACTTCCTCCCCATAGTTACCTCTTCCCAGTGTCCATCCCTTCATACACTCCTGCCCCCCGAGCTGTCTCCCTGTGCATAAGCAGCCTTTCTTTCTCCCATGATTGTTCTCTCCAAGTAGTGTATCTACCTGAGGTAAATGTTCAACTCATATGCCTGTCTTTTGTTTGGATGAAAACCACAGGTGTGTGTTCAATTCCAGACCTAAAGAGCATCTAGGGGCCATACTCTCAGTGGTTCCACCAAGCTCTATCAGACCAGCAAACCTGATCCCCACCTTTTTTTTTCCCCTCCAAATGATTTTGAGTTTTGTTCCACATTCTCCTTCTCTATCAAGGATCTCCTACATAGATCCCGTTCCAAGTGGATGACAGTGGTAGCCGGGCACCATCTAGTTCTTCTGGTCTCATTTTTGTATAGGCTGCAGATCGGATGGTGTACCAGTCACTAGGACTAATTGTTTCCATGAATTTTGGTTTTCTTCATTCTTCTTTGCTCTGGACGAGGAGAGACCAATCGTTGCATCTAGATGGCAACTTGCTAGCTTTTAAGATCTCAGTTGCTACTCACCAAAGTAGGAGCTGGAACAATGTGTTGAACAGTAGGTTATGCCAATTGAGCTTGATGTCCCCTGTGACTATGGTCCCAAGCCCGCAGGTTCAACTACCCGATCCCTCTGAGTAGCTGGCTGTGACCATGCTGTGACCACAACCTTGCCCCTTGTCAGCTCTACTATACATCTGGAAATTCTGATCATTCACATGAACTTATAAGACCATTGTCTGCCAACCCTATATATGTTCTTGGATACACTCCCCAATTCATAGACATACCTAATCATTCAGCCAGTCCACCCAACTATCCACCCATATACCCATGTTTGCCTTCAATGACAATGCAGTACTCTATGCACTAAAGGGTTCATATTTGTTGTCTATACCTCCCATGTACCTCTCTATGTCTTTCTCAT
>NW_006929148.1:0-5334 GCF_000298275.1 Orycteropus afer afer
AAAAAAAAACAAACCAAGGGCATTTAGAAGCAATCAGCCATAGGACACAGTGGCCCTCAAGACCAGAACTAGATGGTGCCTGGCTACCAATGTCAACCACTCAGGAAAGGATCAAATCTGGAAATCTAGATTTGAGAGGGAAAACATGGAACAAAATCCAAAAACTCAATAATGACCAGAAATACTGGTCAGATGAAATCTGGTGACATCCCCAATACTATGGTCCTGGAATACATTCTGAGCCTGAAATAAAATGCAAGATGTATACTCAGACCACACAACCCAGGATGATGTATCCACATATTCTGTGGTAATACATCCCTTAGAGCAATAGACCACAGGACACCAGAGGACCAACATTCAAATTGAGGAAATGCAGGACAAACAGGAGTGCATAAATATGAAGGGCACAGAGGGAGGGTTACAGGGTAGGGAGGAGAGGAGACTGGGTTAGGGTTAGACATGGTAAATGGGGAATGAAACTAAATGTACATGTGACGTTGAATGTAAAACAAGCTCTTAAAATATAAAGAAAGAAAGAAGAATCTGTGTGCAATTCTCATATGACCTTTTTCTGTCTTAACATCTATGAACACAGGGAAATGGAGCCTCCCTCTGTCTGAATCCTGTCCTGGAGAACAGTATAGAGCAGAGGCCAGTGGACCCACAACAAATTTATTGTGTGATGAAAACATAAACCTTCATTGTTTAAGCCAATAATATCTGAGGATTGTTTGGTATTGGCACTACCCACCCCCAGCATAGTGTGACCATGTATGATATGAATGTTCGATGTGTTTCAATGTGTTCCATTGCTTCAGAGCAAGGATAGGAGTCTGCCAGTATGCATGTAGCTTATTTTGCACTTATGAAAGACTTTGTAGTGATCTTTCTGGCCATTTTTTGTACTTGATTGAATTTGTAGTTGTCTTTCTCCCCATCTGTTCTATCATCTTTCTTTTCTTTTTTGTATTCTTCTCTGCTCCCTTTTCATCTCTTTCCTAAACTTTTGACCTATTTCCCTATTTTATATTCCATCTTCTGAGAACATGCTCTCTTCTCTGCCATTCCCTTCTGTGCCTCTGCCTTCCCTACAAAGTCTTTCCTTGACACTTATCCCCTGACAATTGCTTCCCTGGGTCTGCCTTTCAGCTTCATAGAGCCCCATGTGGTCTCTACTTCTAGTCTCTTTCATGCATCTCCATTCTTTCTTTTGGATTCTATCTAGTCTGCTTTGTCTGAATCCTTTAATCAAACTGACAAACACCTTCTCAAATACTTTTTAGACCATCCTCATCCTCCTTGACCTACCTGTCACTCCTGAGATGGCAGATGGCATCTTCTTACTTCTTTGATAACTCCATTTAGGTGAATGTTTGATTTCTCAGGGCTTCCAAGCTATGGATATTCATTTTCATTGAATTCTGACATTTCTCTGAGCTCTACCATGAGTGGGTCACTGCTGGCAATTAGGAACCCAAAGACTGCCTGGCAGTCAGAGATAGGAATGAGGAATAATACATCATGTGACTGTTAGAAATTTTCTGGAAAAGGACAAGTTGACAAGGAAATCTGTGGGAGTAACCTGCCAGAATAGATCCAGCTCCATTTTGTATTTAACAGACAATTATCAGGTGTCAGGTCAAAGGACACCAAGAACTAAGTGAGCACATACCTGCATCTAAGTTGTGGTCCAGAGCCAAGGGCAGAAATGTATAAAAGCAGATGAGGTGTCAGGAAAGGGGACTTGAGAAGGAACTAAGGGGATTATGTAGCTGAATTCTGATAGTCAAAATCTTGCTGGAGATCCCATTAAAGAGTCAGGGGAGGGGGCTGCGGTGATTAAGTTTGTGTGTCAACTTGGCTGGGCCTGGCTGAGTGCCTAGGCAGCTGGTGGTAGTTATTCCCCATGATGAGACTGGCAATCAACTCCATGGTGGGACCTACCACAAGAAGCTGAGTAGCTGCTTTAGGGATGTGGTGTGCTTCCTGTACATAAAAAAACAGCTTTGGTAATGGTCTCTAGCTTATGGCATGCTTGAACACTGCATGTAGCCGTGTTGTTGTTCAGCAGCCTGCCATAGTCTGCCAACCTTGAGACTTTCAATGGATTTGAATTAATGGTCTGCCATATGGTTTGGTAACATCAGAACTGCGCCATTTTCTTTGTCAACCTTGGGCTTGTTAGCCTCAGCAGCCAGTAGCTGCCAGAGTGAAACACCTCTAGCATCAGTGGGCTGGGAGCAAGAGGCAGAGCTGAAGCCCAAGGAGTGGCTTTCACACAGGCACTAGGGCCTGGGACTTGGAAACTGGACTTCTAGCCTCCTGAACTGTAAGAGAATAAACTCCTACTTATTTAAACCATCCCATTGGTGGCAGCACTAGATAACCAGAACAGAATATGGTACTGAGAGCAGTGTGTTGCTCTGACAGATACCTAAAATGTGGAAACAGGAGTGGAATGCATCTTCAACCCGAGACATTGGCAGAGAGACCTTGACATACGGCATGAGAGATGGCAGGAGCAGAGCCAAGAGACCAGCATGAGAGATAGCAGTAGCAGAGCCCAGACACCGGCATTAAACATCAACAGGCTTACCATCCCATGGAGGAGAAAGCTGGGTGCCACTAGGTAAGTGGCTTCCTAGTGGAGTGGGTTGCCTTTGGACATTAATTGGTAGAAGAGACCAGCTTGAAATGGAGTAGCAGGTTGGCTGGCCCACAGAGCAAGAAAGCTGAGTGGTTTTTGGAAAGGAAGATTTCTGGAGGAGTGGGTTGCAATTGCCATTAATCAGCAGAAGTAGAGAGACCAAGGAAACAGGAAACAGAGTTGCCTCAGCCTCAAGGGTAGGACCATGGCCTTTGGGGGTGAAACAACCACAGCCCTCTAGGTTTCAAAGAGCTAGACCTTCACCAACTTGGTTCTGGAGTGTGAGGCTGCTCATTCTTGTGAGCTACTGGGATGGAGTCAAGCCACTGCCCAAGAGTGAGGGGGCAGGGCTGCCATTCCCAAGAGGGAGAGGAATGGGGCCCTCTAAGGGTGAGGTCACCACTCAGGAACTATGGGACTGGAGTCACCAAGTGAAGGAGATCTGTACAGGTGACAAATTGACAAGGGGTTGAATTGTGGTGGCTATATTTTTATGTCAACTTGGCTGGGCCTGGTTGAGTGGCTGGGCAGCTGGTGGTAGTTATTCCCCATGATGAGACCAGCAATCAACTCCGTGGTGGGACCTACTACAAGCAGCTGAGTAGCTGCTTTAGGGATGTGGTCTGCTTCCCGTATATAAGGAACAGCTTTGGAAATGGTCTCCAGCTTATGGCAGTCTTGAACCGTGCATGTAGTTGTGTCATTGTTCAGCAGCCTGCCATGCTCTGCCAACCCTGGGACTTTCAATGGACTTGAATTAATGGCCTGCCATGTAGTTTAGTAACATCAGGATTGTGCTATTTTATTTGTTGACTTTGGGCTTGTTAGCCTTAGCAGCCAGTAGCTGCTTGAGTGAAGAGATGCTTCTAGCTTCAGTGGGCCAGGAACCAGAGGCAGAGCTGAAGCCCAAGGTCGAGGGGCTTTCACATAGCCCCTAGAGCCTGGCACTTGGAACTTGGACGTCTAGCCTCCTGAACTGTAAGAGAATAAACTCCTGTTTAAGCCATCCTATTGGTGATATATTTGTCAGGTGGCACTAGGTAACCAGAACAGGGGCATACTCAAAGTCTGCTGTGGTCTGAATTAAAGATGCTACATGAACAGTGGAAATTTCCCAAACAATAGGAAATATAAACAGACTCATAACTCATTATATTTTAAAATGGATTGGGATATCTGCCACAAAGGGAGTAGAAACAATCCACCATGAGAAGAGAGCAAGGAAGCATTCCTTATCTCTGGGGCAGCCATTGGATGACAGAGTGAGGCAGAATACAAAAGAGGAATTTCAGCTGGCCTCATCTACAAAATCCACTGCTATTGAGTTGATTCTAACTCATACCAACCCCAAAAGTGTTTCCAAGGTTGTAAATCTTTACAAGCGGACTACTTCATCTTTCTCCTGTGGACCAGCTAGTGGGTTTGAACTGCCAAACTTTTGGTTAGCAGCCAATGTCTTAAACACAGCACCACCAGAGCTCCTTCTCATCTACAAAATGAGGTCAGAAATCTTCACCACACAGATTATGATGAGGAGTGATGGAGAGATGACATGCAACATGGAGAGTGAGGTAATGAAATCTTGATATGTATGTGCTTGTGGAATTTCATCAGAGAAGGCAGCGTAAAAGGGTGGGCAAAGCAAAGGATGACTTTGAGTCTCTCTCCTTGGAACTCTGATTTCTTTCTCTTTTCTTTGAGATTCAACTTGTCATAGATGATGGCCTCATGCATGAATTCTCTGAGGCAAGCTATAATCCTAAAATGATGGGGTAGAGGGACAGTTTTACAAAGTGGCTAAGTGTAAATTCTGGAATCAGAATGTTTGAGGTCAATCGTAGCTTGACATTGTTAACTGGGTGAAGCTGGACGAGTCATGTTACCTAGATAATCCTCCATTATTTCAACTGTAAAATGAGAATGATAAAAATACTGTAGTGAAGATCACATAATATGATACTTAGCATAGTTCTGGAACCTGGAAAGTACCAAATGTTTTTTTAAATTATAACTAAATGTAGTGATAGGATTAAGACAAGAACACAGAAACCACTCGAGATATATCAAATGGAAAAGGATTGAACACAGAAAATTATTGACGTGCTGTCAAGTCAACTCCAATTCATAGCAACCCTACGTACAAAAACAAAACAAAACACTGTCTTGTCCTGTGCCAGCCTCACAATCCTTGCTATGACTGAGTCCATCACTGCAGCCATTATGTCAATCCATTTCATTGAGGGCCTTCCCCTTTTTTTCTGACCTTCCACTTTGCCAAGCAGGATATTCTTCTCCAGGAAATGGTCCACTCTGACAACATGACCAAATCAGGTGAGATGAAGTCTGGCCTTTCTAGCTTCCAAGAAGTACTCTGGCTGTACTTCTCCCAGGACAGATTTGTTAGTTCTTCTGGCAGTCCATGGTAATTTCAGTGTTCTTCACCAAAACCACAACTCAAAAAGCGTCAACTCTCTTGCAGTCTTCCATATTCACTGTCCAGCTTTCACATGCAGATGAGGTGATTGAAAATACCATGGCATGGGTTAGGCATACTTTGTCTTCCAAGACATCTTTGCTCTTCAGCACTTTAAAGAGGTCTTTTGCAGCATACTTGCCCAGTGCAATTTGTCATCTAATTTTTTGACTGTTGCTTCCATTGGTGTTGATTGTGGATCCAACTAATA
>NW_006929149.1:0-5329 GCF_000298275.1 Orycteropus afer afer
TATATATATATACTTTGCTGGTTTTTGTGTTTCTCTAGAGAACCCAATCCAACACAGTCGGAAAGGTTCCCCAGGCAGAAATTTTAGGACAACATGTATTTCTTTCCTTTCAAGGTTCCCAATCATGTCCTGCCCCATGTCCAGTGCCAAAAAAACAGTTGCTTCACATATATTACCTAGTTTATAATTGTTTAAGACAGGAACGAATTCCAATACCACTTACACCAACATGGCTGGAAGAGAGAGTAAGTTAAAAAGAAAATCTGTAAGTACTTTCCCTCTTTTTTCCCTGAAATTTATTTGTTGAGTATTACTCCAGCTAAGAGTTTATCTTATAGGCAGCAGTGACCATTGAAGGTTTTTGACAAGGGAGAAGGTGACTTCATTTTAATCAGCAGCTGGTGGGGTTCAGGATGTATTGGAAAGCCATTGCAGTCAGTTAGGAGATTGTGGTATAAATAAAGTGAGAAGGGCCTGAATTAAGGTAGTGACTGTGGGATGGAAAGGGAGAGATGAATGCTAGAGAAATGATACAGAGGAGAAATTGTCAAGACCTGGTAGTTTGTGGGAAAGAGGACCCTGAAGTTGGAGAGGAGCCATCAAAGCAAAAGAGAAAGAGCTGGTGGAAGAGGGGCGCCTAGTCAGGAAGAGAGTCAGGAAGCAGATTCAAGATGACTTAGTAAAGATGAGTGAATTTGGTCACTAAGAGACGTAGACCAAAATTTTACCACTGGAAGCAAGAATGAAATGTGATAGTTGGTAGCGGTTAAAAACAAAACAAAACAATTTTATTGAGAAGTAATTTACATGCCATGCAATTCACCTTTGTAAACTGTACAATTGTGTGGTTTCTAGTATATTCACATAGTTGTGCAGTGACCACTGCCATCAATTTTAGAACATTTTTATCACCTCAGAAAAAACTTTATACCTATTAGCAATCTGTCTCCTGTCTCTCTATTTTCTCTGACCCTGGGCAACCATGAACCTACTTCCTGTCTCTCTGAATTTGCCTATTCTGGATATTTCATATAAATGGAATAATACAGTGTGTATGTTTTGAGGCTTCTTTCTCTAAGTATGATGTTTTCAAGGTTCATACCTATGGTAATATGTTATCAGTACTTAAATCCTTTCGATTGCAAGTAATTGTGAGGATGCATGACCACACAGTTTCATTTTGTTGTACACTGTAAATCAGAGCCAATTTGACAGCACCTAACAAGAACAACATAGAGATAGACCATATTATGTTTATCCATTTATCATTTATGGACATTTGGGCTATTTCCATTTTTTGGCTGTTATTAATAATGCTGTTATGCTATTTTTGTGCAAGTTTTTGGGGGACATATTTTTGTTCTATTGTTGAAATAAAAGAGATCCTAGGTATGTTTAGAATCAGAGGGAAGGAAGGAAATTCATAAGGAAGAAGGGACTCTTAAAATGCTAGAGATCAGGGGCTTCCCGAGAGAGACAGAAGGAGGAGAGGGGGAAATTTTCCCATGGAAGTAGGGAGGGGACCTGTACTTCTGAGACAAGAATGAAAGAAGAGTGTGAATTTCTTTTTCTAGGAATGGAAATAACTTTTTATTATATTTTCTGATTATAAAAGTAATACAAGGAAAGCTATGTAACGGTGGCTAAGAATGTGGGTTCTCTAGTCACGCTGCTTAGGTTTGAATCCTCACTCTGTGCTTGCTGGCTGTGGAACCTAGGATGCATTAGTTAACCTCCCTAAGCTTTAGTTTCCTTATTTGTAAAATGAGGTGAGAAGAGTTCCTACGTTACTGTTGTGAGGCTTAAAAGAAATAATGCATTATCTCTGGTGGTGCCTAATGCATTTGACTGCTAACCAGAAGGCTGGCGGTTGAAAGCCACCAGCCACTTCTTGGAAGGAAGATCGGGCAATCTACTTCCATATAGATACTGCCTTGGAAACTCAAGGAGGGGTCTCTATGAGTCAGATCTGACTTGACGGCAGTGAGTTAGCTGTATTAGTTATCTATTGATGCATAACAATTAACCCTCAAACAACAAACACTTTTTATGATACTTTTTCTGGGGCCAGGAATACAGGAGTGGCTTAACTGGATGCCTCTAGCTCAAGATTTCTCATGGAGGATGGCTGCCATAACTATTCTTAACATAATACACGTAGTAAGCTCTTAATTAATGTTAACTATTGTTGTTCCACCACTCATCTGTCAGTTTGTCATACTGTGGTGGCTTGCATGTTACTGTGAGGCTGGACACTATGCCTCTGGTATTTCAAATACCAGCAGGGTCACCCATAGTAGACAGGTTTCAGCATAGCTCCCAAACTAAGACAGAGAAGGAAGGACCCATCC
The DNA here is from genome assembly GCF_000298275.1 of Orycteropus afer afer. Classification (NCBI taxonomy): domain Eukaryota; kingdom Metazoa; phylum Chordata; class Mammalia; order Tubulidentata; family Orycteropodidae; genus Orycteropus; species Orycteropus afer. The sequence continues at coordinate 2,352 of NW_006929149.1, forward strand.
ACTTCTCAAAGAATTGGCCAGTGAAAATCTTATAAATAGCAGTGAAACACTGTCTGATATATTATGGGAAAATTTTATGAGTAGACCCAAAATATTGTCTGATATAGTCCAGAAAATGAGCCCCTCAGGTCCGAAGATACTCAAAATATGACTAGGGAAGAGCTGCCTCCTCAAAGTCGACCTTAATGATGTGGATGAAATGAATGTCTTGGGACCATCGTTTGCTGATGGGGCATGACTCAAAATGGGAAGGAACAGCTGCAAACATCCATTAATCAGGATGTGGAATGTATGAAGTATGAATCTAGGAAAATTGGGAGTTGCCAAAAATGAAATGGAATACATAAAGATTGATATCCTAGGCATTAGTGAGCTGAAATGGACTGATTTTGGCCATTTTGAATCAGACGACCATGATCTACTATTACAGGAATAAGAAAATGAAGAGGAATGCAGTGGCATTCATCATCACAAAGAATGTTTCAAGATCTATCCTGAAGTACAATGCTGTCAGTGATAGAATAGTATCCATATGCCTACAAGGAAGGACAATTACTACTACTACTACTACTACTATTCAAATTTATGCACCAACCAGCAAAGCCAAAGACAAGGAAATTAAATATTTTTACCAACTTCTGCAGTCTGAAATTGACCACACATGCAATCAAGATATGTTGATTATTATTGGTGATTGGGATGCAAAAGTTGGAAACAAAGAAGAATCACCAGTATTTGGAAAATATGGCCTTAGTGATAGAAAAGATGCTGGAGATCGAATGATAGAATTTTGCAAGACCAATGACTTATTCATTGCAAATACCTTTTTTCAACAACATAAATGGTGGATATACATCTGGAGCTTGCCAGATGGAATACACGTGAGTCAGATGGACTGTTGTTGTTGTTAGATCTTTCCACAGATTGACTACATCTGTGGAAAGAGGCAATGGAAAAGCTCAATATCTTCAGCCAAAACAAGGCCAGGAGCTGACTGTGGAACAGACCAACAGTTGCTCTTATGCAAGTTCAAGTTGAAGCTGAAAACAATTAAAACAAGTCCACAAGAGTCAAAATATGACCTTGATTATATTCCATCTGAATTTAGAGACCATCTGAAGAATAGATTTGATGCATTGAACATCAATGACTGAAAACCAGAAAAACTGTGGGGTGACATCAAGAACATCATACATGAAGAAAGCAAAAGATCATTGGAAAGACAGGAAGGGAATAAAAGACCACAATGTATGTCGGAAGAGACTCTGAAACTTGCTCTTGGGTGCAGAGTAGCTAAAGCAAGTGAAAGAAAGGACAAGATAAAAGAGCTGGACAGAGGATTTCAAAGAGCAGCTCGAGAAGACAAAGTCATTTATTATAATGAAATGTGCAAAGACTTGGAGTTAGAAAACCAAAAGAGAATAACACATTTGGCATTTCTCAAGCTGAAAGAACTGAAGAAAAAATTTAAGCCTCAAATTGCAATATTGAAGGATTCTATGGGCAAAATATTGAATGATGCAGGAAACATCAAAAGAAGATGGAAGGAATACACAGAGTCACTGTACAAAAAAGAATTAGTCAGTGTTCGAGTATGTCAGGAGGTGACATATGATCAAGAACCAATGGTACTGGAGGAAGAAGTCGAAGCTACACTAAAGGAATAGGTAAAAAGCAAGGCTTCAGGAATCAACTGAACACCCATTGAGATGTTTCAACCAGTGTATCCTGTGCTTAGTTGTCTATGCCAAGAAATTTGGAAGACAACTACCTGGACAACTGACAGGAAGAGATCAATATTTGTACCTACTCTAAAGAAAGGTGATCCAACAGAACATGGAAATTATCGAAAAATATCATTAATATCACATGTAAGTAAAATCTTGCTGAAGATAATTCAAAAATGGTTGCAGCAGCATAATGACAGGGAACTTCCAGAAATGCAGGCTGGATTCAGAAGAGGATGTAGAATTAGGAATATCGTTGCTGATGTCAGATGGATCTTGGCTGAAAGCCAAGAATACCAGAAAGATATTTAGTTGTACTTTATTGACTGTGCAAAGGCATTCGACTGTGTGGTTCGTAACAAATTATAGGTAACACTGAGAAGAATAGGAATTCCAGAGCTCTTAATTGTGCTCCTAAGGAACCTGTACTTTGACCAGGAGGCTGTCATTTGAACAGAACAAGGGGCTACTGCATGATTTAAAATCAGGAAGGGAGTGTGTCAAGGTTGTATAATTTCTTTTTCTTTTTTTAATGCATTTTATTGAAATATAATTTATGTACAGTGAAATATACAAAACTAAAGTGTCATGGATCAGTGCTGTTTTTTTTTTTTTGCAATCTTCCCTCCCTTCCCCTTCTACCCCTGGCAACCAACAAAGAAAGTTTCCCTCCATATATAAACCTTTCCTTGACCCTCCACCACAACGAACTAATACTGTATTTGTCCTTCTGTGATTAACTTATTTCACTCAGCATAATGTCCTCCAAATTCATCCATATTATGCTGTGTTTTGCAGACTCTATATTATTCTTTAATGCTGCATAGCATCCCAGTATGTGTATGTACCATAGTTTGGTCATCCACTCTTCCACTGATAGGCACGTAGATTGTTTCCATCTTTTTGCTACTGTAAATAGTGCGTGATGAACATAAGCGTGCATGTATCTGTTCCTATCCTGGCCCTCACCTCTCTAGGATATATACTAGTAATGAGATTGCTGGGTCAAAGTATCTCCAATTACAACTTTGTAAGGAATCACCATATTGCTTTCCACAGTGGTTGTGTCACTTCACAGTCACACAAGCAGTGTATGAAAGTCCCAATCTCTCCACATCCTCACCAGCATTTGTTATTTTCTGTCTCATTGAACCTTGCCATCAGTGCTGGGGTGAGACAGTATATCCCATTGTTGTTTTGATTTACATCTCTCTGATGGCCAATGATTGTGAGCATCTTTTCATGTATTAG
>NW_006929150.1:0-5280 GCF_000298275.1 Orycteropus afer afer
GACATGAGACAAAGTATATGTGAACTGCTGTATGAAAAGTGAATTTACTCTGTAAATCTTCACCCAAATCCTAATAAAAAAAAAAATAATAATTAGAGGAGCAGATGTTCCTATCATTTTTAGCAGTGGTCTCTTTCCTCAGACACAGATTTCATTTCTTTCATGCCCTCCCAAGACTTCTTATGCCTAAGGCTCTGTAGAACAGCAGGGTACTGTAGCCACTGACTGTGAGGAACTCCTTTTTAAACAGAATTCTCATCTGTGATGCTGAGAAATGGGGCCAGGGTCAAGATGAATGAATATTTTCATATTCTTAGAGTGCAGTTACTTCCTTCTCTTGTCTTTTATATTTCTGGAAAGATAAGACTAGGCAGTAGTATTTAATGAAAGAAAGAAAAAAAAGAATAACAAAACCAAGGTTACCAATCATCTTGCTATTAGGCCCACTGAATAAAACATTATAGTGTGAAAACTAGTAAAAGATCAATACTTTAGATAAATAACACTTTTACATGAATATAAAAATGAGAAAGAAAAGACAGTAATGAAATTTGATTGTCTGCTCACCCAAGAGTCTAAGAATGCACATCTGTCTGGTCTCCCTGCCAGTGGACAGCACCTTGTCAGATTTGATTTCAGAGTTTAAGGATGTGATCTCCCTTGCCAAACTTTAGAGGATACTTCTGGATTTCTCAAATCTCATTAAAACACACTGCTTGATGGAGGCTTGGTGTCTTAAAATATTTCTCTGAGAAAAATAATGTCCCTCTTAGTGAGGGGATATCATGTGTGTGTGTGTGTGTGTGTGTGTGTGTCCATCCTACTTAATACTATTTCAAGGTTATGGCTATTATATATATCTAACTGACTATTTTATGTAGGCATAAGGATATTAAAAGAAAAGTTTTTTTTGAGCTTTTCTCAGAGATGTGTATCTCAGAGGTGGGGAGTAGAGTTGATTCATAATCCAATTGACTTGGCCTGCTACTTGTTATTTAGGAAGGAAGAAGACAATACATTATCCTCAGGTTGTAACTCAAGATAAAATAATTGTGGCCTTCGAATGGGAACAAGGGTACAGTTGCTCTGGCCATTTGAAGGTAGTGTCAAAGTGGCCACCTTTCTAGACCTTTAAAGCAACAAAAATAACTGAAACAAAAATAATAATAGTAACAGCAACACAGAAACAACTATGTTTTCTCTTTCAATTTTATTATTTTCAGGTGGAAAACCATGTCCCCCTAGTCAAGCCCTTCAAGAATACCGTTTATGCAATGACCATTCCTGTATGCAGCTCTACTGGGAGACCTCACCTTGGAGCCCCTGTTCCAAAGACACATTGGTAACTGCCCTAAATGCGACCATTGGCTGGAACAGAGAAGCTATGTGTGGTGTGGGCATTCAGACACGGAAGGCCTTCTGTATCAAGAGTCACATGGGACAAGTGATGAACAAAAGGTATTATTAATATATTACTCAAAGTGCATATAATTATTGCACAGCTGAGCATTTTTAGCCAAAAACATTTATCAAGCAATGGGTATATCTGGGTCTGTGATACAATAACAGATTTTTGTTTGTTTGTTTGTTTTTAGAGATTACAAGATATGCCTCAAAAAAAGATAAACTTAGTTTTAATATGGATCATTTGTGCTGTTGCAATCTGTGTTTTAGTTAATGGATAAAATAATTAAAGTCCATAGATACTGAATACGCTTGAATAATCCAACATGCTATCTGTAGCTAATCTCAATTTTGAATTCTTCTCCAATCACATGAAGGCAGATCATCATTTTGAAAGTATAGGGTTAAGTCATACTGTTCTTTAAAAAAACAAAAACAGTTGCTATTGAATAGATTCCTACTCATGGTGACACTTGTTTTGCAAAGTGAAACTGTGCTCCCCAGAGATTTTCAAGGCTGTGACCTTTTTCCAGAAGCTGATCTCCACTGCTTAACTATTTCTGCCATCCAGAGACTTCTTTTATAGGAATCATCTCGAGGCCCCACACACCTTTTCTTCAGTGAGCAGATCAATTCATCAGCCATTTTTTATTACACTAACCTATGCCCTCAATTAGGTTACAATTTAGTGCTCAGTTACTAACCAAAAGGTTGGCCGTTCAAACTCCTCCAGAGGCTCCTTAGAACAGAAGTCTGGCAATCAGCTTCAATTCTACTCCATACATGAGGTCGCCGTGAGTTGGAACCAACTTGAGGGAAGCTAATAACAAACAATGCTCTATGCATGGAGATATCCATTTTATGAAGACTTTAGGAAAATTATTAAATTTGGACACAGGTACTAGGATATAGATACCAAAGAGAATCAAGAACAATTACAAGTCTTTGGGAGGGAAAAAGAGTAGTTGACTGGCACACTCAGTTGTTGCAATTTTGTCTCTAATAGAATGAGGAGACATAATGCTTCCTCAAGTACCCATGGGAATGTTTGCGAAGAAGAAAATGGAAAGGGATTATTTTCTGAGTGACTGGCCTGTTTATAAGGGATTCTTCAGTGCCCATGTTTGAATGAGCTCCCTTCGTGTAGTAAAAGAGCCCACCTTAGCCATCAGGTAATCAGGTATGATCTTTGAGAAAGCGGTACAAATTAAGCAACTTGGAATCTTTGTCCAGAAACTTTCATGCTGAAGCTGGGGAAATGAACTCACTTTCTGTCTGTTCATGATGTTCTAAGCATATGAACTAAGAGTTACCACAGCCATGGTGGAGCCTGGAGTAAAAAGCAGGAGTTGAGAGTGAAGCTGAGCTCTGATAGAAGCAGCAAGGTAGAGCAAGTGTTTGCAGCATCAAGCCCTGATTCCTTCCATCCCTACTATATCCTTTTCTTTCCTGAAAAATAGGCAAATACATTCACTTTTCTGCTTAATTTAATATAATTTGTATTTGTTTTCTTGCCTTGGGCAACTCAAACAGCTAATTAATTAAATTTTGGACATCATAGTGAAGAAATCTGGGTCTTATCCATATTGTTATGGAAACCGCTTTGGCTGAGTAGGAGGTAGGTCATGGAAGCTGGGTTCATGGAAATGAGCTGATGTTGGCAGAAATAGTGCAGGCTGGGTGGGCACGGCCCCTTGCTGGCATTGGAGAATCCCATGAGCAGATCACTCTGTAAATACAAGCAAAGGTAATTAACACCTTAAGTGCAAGACAGCAGGGAAGTCCTCATCTCTCTCTACTTGTACAGAAAGTTGGGTTGGGTGTTCCTTCTTGTTACAACTCCTGAGTTTTCCAGTGTGTGACACGTTGTTGTTGTTAGGTATCATAAAGTTGGCATAATAGGAACCCTAAGTACAACAGAATAAAACACTGTCTGATCCTGTACCATCCTGACAATCCTTGGTATGTTTCAGCCTATAGTTGTAGCCACTGTGTCAATCCATATCTTTGAGAGTCTTCTCCTTTTTTACTGACTCTCTAATTTATCAAGCATGACATCCTTCTCCAGAGAATTGTCCCTTCTGATAATATGACCAAAGGAGGTGAGACAAAGTCTGGCCATTTTCACTTCCAAGGAGCATTCTGGCTGCACTTTTTCCAGTACAGATTTATTTGATATTCTGGTAGTCCATAGTGTTTTCAATATTCGTTGCCAACGCCACAATTCAAAGGCATCAACTATTCTTTGGTTTTCCTTGTTCATTATCAAGCTTTTACATGCTTATGAGGTGATTGAAAAGACGTGGTTTGGGTTAGACACACCTGAGTCTTCAAAGTGACATCTTTATTCTTCAACACTTTAAAGAAGTCTTTTGCAAAAGGTTTGCCCAGTGCAATCCAACATCTGATCTCTTAATTGTCTCTTCCATTAGTGCTGACTGTGGATTCAAGTAAAATGAAATCCCTGACAACTTCAATATTTTCTTCATTTCTCATGATATTGCTTATTGGTCCAGTTATGAGGATTTTTGTTTTCTTTATCTGGAGTTGTAATCCACACTGAAGACTGTACTCTTTGATCTTCATCAGTTAAATGGTTCAAGTTAGCTTCAATTTCAGCAAGCAAGGTTGCATCATCTGCATGTTGCAGGTTGTTAAAAAGTTTTCCTCCAATCCTGATGATGATTTCTTCTTCATATAGTCCAGTTTTGCAGACTATTTTCTCAACGTACAGATTGAATAGATTTAGTGAAAGGATACAACCCTGACATATACCCTTCCCGAATTTAAACCATGAAATATGTCCTTGTTCTGTTCAAATGACTGCTTCTTGACATTTCTACAAGTTCCTCATGAGCTTAATTAAGTGTTCTGGAATTCCCTTTTTTCTCAATTGTATCCATAATTTGATATGATCTACACAGTTGAATGCCATTGAATAGACAGTAAAACATTGGTAAACATCTTTCTGGTATTCTTAGCTTTCAGCCAAGATCCATCTTACATCAGCAATTATATCCTTCATTCCATGTCCTCCTCTTAAATACAACTTGAATTTCTGGAAGTTCCCTGTTAATATACTATTGCAACTGTTATTGAATTGTCTTCAGCAAAATTTCACTTGAGTGTGATATTAATGATATTGTTCAATAATTTCCACATCCCGTTGGATGGTCTTTCTTTGGAACAGGTATAATATTAATTTCTTCCAAATTTTTTGGCATAAGTGAGTAAGCACCTCCAGCATTGTATCCTTTTGTTAAAACATCTCAGTGGGTATTCCATCAATTTCTAAAACCTTGCTTTTCACCAATTCCTTTAGTGCAGCTTGGATTTCTTCTTCAATATCATTGGTTCTTGATCATATGCTATCTCCTGAAATAGCTGAACATTATCCATTTCTTTTTGGTGCAGTAACTCTGTAGTCTTTCCATCTTCTTTTGATGCTTCCTGCATCATTCAATATTTTGTCCATCAAATCCTTCAATATTGCAATCTGAGCCTTGAATATTTTCTTAGGTTCTTTCAGCTTGAGAAATGCAGTGTATGTTCTCTTTTGGTTTCCTAATTCCAGGTCTTTGCACATTTCGTTATAATACTTTATTGTCTCATGCCATCCTTTGCAATCTTCTCTTCAGCTCTTTTACGTCGTCGTTTATTTCACTTGCTTTACCTACTGTATGCTCAAAAGCAAGTTTTGTAGTCTCTTCTGACATCCATTGTATTTTTTCTTCCTTTCCTGAGGTTTTTTTTTGTGTGTGTGTGCTTTTTTTTTTTTAATTTTATTTTGATTTGGGTGAAGATTTACAGAGTAAATTCACTTTTCATACAGCAGTTCACATAATATACTTTGTCTCATGTCATTGACCAAAATTT
>NW_006929151.1:0-1034 GCF_000298275.1 Orycteropus afer afer
AACCAATACCAGGCAGTTTTGACTACTATGGCTGTATAGTAGGTTTTGAGATCCAGCAGTGTGAGACCTCCTCCTTTGTTCTTCTTCTTCAATAATGGAAAGCTGCTAGTTTTGTTAGTTGCCCTTGAGTCAGCTCCAACTCATAGTGTCCCTATGTACAACAGAATGAATCACTGCCCTGTCCTGTGCCATCCTCACAATACTTGCTATACCTGAGCCCATCAGTGCAGCCATTGTATTAGTCCATCTCATTGAGGGCCTTCCCCTTTTTCACTGACCTTCCACTTTACTAAGCATGATCTCCTTCTCCAGGGAATGGTCCCTTCTGATAACATGACCAAAGTAGGTGATACAAAGCATGGTCATTCTCACTTCCAAGGAGCATTCTGGCTGCACTTCTTCCAGGACAGATTTCTTCATTCTTCTGTCAATCCATGGTACTTTCAGTATTCTTTGCCAACATCACAATTCAAAGGCATCGATTCTTCTTCAGTCATCCTTATTCATTGTCCAGCTTTCACATACATATAAGGCTATAAAAAATACCATGTCTTGGGTTAGATGCACCTTAATCTTCAAAGAGACATCTTTGCTCTTCAGCACTTTAAAGAGGTCTTCTGCAGCAGATTTACCTAATGCAGTGCGTTATGTGATGTCTTGACTGCTGCTTCCATTTGTGTTGATTTTGGAACCAAGAAATATGAAATCACTGACAACTTCAATCTTTTCCCCATTTATTATGATGCTGCTTGGTCCAGTTGTGAGGGTTTTCATTTTCTTTATGTGGAGATATAATCCATACTGCAGTGTAGTTTTTATTCTTCATCAATAAGTGCTCCAAGTCATCTTTACTTTCAGCAAGCAAAGTTGTGTCATCTGCATATTGTAGGTTGTTAATGAGCCTTCCTCCAATTCTGATGCCATGTTCTTCATATAGTCTAGTGTCTCAGATTATTTGCTCAGCATACAGTTTGAATAAGTATGGTGAAAGGATACAACCCTGTCACACTCCCTTCCTATTTTTAAACCATGTA